>NC_043990.1:13359239-13536739 GCF_902150065.1 Myripristis murdjan
GTGGTGTAATGAGTGAGGAAACGTTTACAGCTAATGGACTCTGACTGGCCGGTTTCCGTAAATGATATGAGAGCTGATTATGGGGAAATAAAAATATCTTAAATGTTTCCCCCTCTCAGGTTGTAGCTTGTCTTGTCGAGAATATAATTATACTATCATATCACATTATACTACAATATCCAGGACTCCCGGAAAATTTTAGCAGTTTGAAAACCATCTCAAGGCCCAGAAAGCACATTTACAAATTCCATGACTTTCCCAGGAGTTTCATTACCGTCGAAACCCTGCTGGGAAAAAAAACGGATGTATTTTGATCAGAGATGCTCATTAAAAAAATCAAGGATTACTTATGGACATGCTTTTATAGCAGGAGACATGCTACATCTTCACAAAACATGGTATGGAAACTTGTTTTTTTCTTTTACCTTTTTCACTACCTTTATATCTCAAATAAGCCGAAATAATGTGAAAATAATGAATGTGGGTAAATCCTGGACTTATTACCGTCTTGACAATGTAATTGTAATGGAGCACATGTTTTAAATGGCCTACCCAGCCCTGCACACACGTTGTATGTGTATCTTCCATGTTATTTTGTACTGACAGAGATTAAATTATGCTGAGGTTAGATTAAAGTTTAGGTTTTGAGCAGTACTGCAACTAAAGGTTCTTCATTTTCTCCTGTATTATTAGTAGGAGGCATAGCAATAATAGTAGAGGTGGGAGAAATACATGTACATAGTAATGCATATCTATATATAAACGGTAATTATCGACTTAACTGGATCACACGTTGCACTGAGTTAGTGTGAATTGCTGTGTGCCTCACCTGTGTAGTGCTGCATGCCTGTGTACGCTTGCTGCAGGGGGTCCAAGACAGGACTCTGAGCTGTGGCACAATAAAACACATCATCACCAACTGCTATATGAAAAAAACAAAACAAAAAAACAAAACAAAAACATGCTAAATGCTATTTGGGGCACATCAGCATGCTCCAATTAACATTTGATTCAATCTACTGCTTTCTTTTGTTTCATTTCCTCCTGATCAGACCTTCGCTGCTGCACAACAAAGCAGACAAGCCCATGAATCCGTGGAGTGCCACTTCAAAACAGCAACCGCACGGACGGCCTTTGCTTCCTAATGAGGCTCCTTTGCGGTGTTGATTCGGCCGTACCTTGATACGCATGAACCCCGTTGGTGTACAGGGTCTCAGTGGCCGACTGCCCGTTGGGTGGAGCCGGTACGGAGGGGTAACTGTTCACTGCGATCGGCGGAGGCAGGGCAGGAACTGGTGTGGCTGCGATGGATGGCGGGGTGCTGGTACCTGTAGACGTTTTTAAAAGCACTTGTAAGATCACTTTCTCCTGACAGAACTCCCTCAAATTTCCTGTTAAGTTGCCTCAGCGTTAGACATTTGTCCTTATAATACAACAATGTCACATACATATTCTGTATCTGTTGGCTGCGTTGTTTCATTGTTTTTGTAAAGAGCTGTTGCTGTTTAGTTTGTAAGATGGAACACTGTGTTATAACGAGGTGAGGGGAGACAGAGAGGATGGTGGCAGACTGGAAACCTCACCAAATCACGCAGAAACTACCTCGATCCAAGTGGGAAAATATCTTTTTTGCTATACGAAGGCAGGAGGAAGTGCTGCACGGCTCTATTGGCTCATATGACAGGCGCTCTTTATTTGTGGCAGGTGAAAGTCCAAAAGATAAAATCCTATAAGTCTGGCTTGATACTAATCTTTGCGTCATGCAGACAACCATGGAAAAAAAAAACTAAGGCGCTCTGTCTTTGAATGAAGCACAGTAATTTATTCTTTGAGCGAGGCAACTAAACAGACCAGCATGAATTGACTTTTCATCTAAGTCTTCATCAGGGTTTATCTTTTTTGGCCTTTTGTGTGAACTGCTCCTTTAATCCCTGTTGTCCATCTTGTTGTCTTTTCTATCCTCTCTGTAAAAAAAAGCCAACATGGCTAAAATCACAGCAGGCTATAACATTTTTTATTTTTTTTTAAATTGATGTTTGTTTTGTTTGTCCTCTAAGGTCCACCTCCTCATGTGTATCTATACTCATATTTCAACCTGGAAATCTAATCAAGGCGAGCCGTGGCAGACATCTCCGCCTCTCATTACCTGAGGAGGGGGTGATGGATGCGATCGGCGTGGCGATGATGCTGCTGGGGTTGAGGGCGGCGAGCTGCTGCATCTGAACAGCCGCCACCGTGGCAACAGGAGACAGGTAGGCCGACTGGGCCACCAGGGCCTGCTGCTGCACCAGCTAGAGGAGAGGAGGAGAGGGCGTGATGAATGTCGGGGAAGGGATGGGAATGCAGATTGAGGGAAGAGCGGCAGCAGAGGAGAGACGGGATTGGAGAGATGAAGGATAGAAACAAAACAGAGAGCAGAAAACAGGAAGAGAGCGATTCTATTTATCACACAGTAGTAGGTACATGCGATAGGAGTTTGAGTTGTGGGTGTTCTCGTGGTATGTGGAGCACATGCAGCCAATGAGTGTAGCCAAGATGTGTGTGTGTGTGTGTGTGTGTGTGTGTGTTCCTCACGGCCTGTGTGTAGGCGTTGTAGGCCCCGAGGTGCAGGGTCATGGGACTGATGACTCCCAGCTGAGACGCCACCTGCTGCATCCGCCGGATCCCTCGCTCCTTCTCCGAGTCGGCAAACTTCACCACCAGGCTGGACGAGGCGCCCTGCGAAGCGAACGGAGGAAAATAATTTACTCCGTCCCTCTGCCGATTTTCACGCCGCCACGGGCCTCAGCGGGCGAGGTGAGATGAAAACGGATGGAAATATTACTGCACAGCGTAAAGGTGAGGCTTGCAGAGATGATCGCTCAACAATTTGTCAGCCGTTTGCGTGGTTGTTTTTTTTTTTTTTTTCTTTTTTAACTATTTCCATTATATATTCAACAATAACCAGAAAAATAGACTAAACAAATAAACACAGCAACAACTGGTAGAAACGTTTGTCGTGCCTCTTTGGATCTCGTCAGTCTAAAGCTCGCCACACTGCAGGATGACATGCAGCAGAACAAAGGGAGGAGGAAACAAGGACATTTCAAAAACATTTTGTCCTCTCTTGTGGATGAAATATAGTGTGTGTGTGTGTGTGTGTGTGTGTGTGTGTGTGGAGGTGGGGGACAGAAAGGAGAAGTGGTGACTATTAGCTGAGTCACCATGTTAAGTGTCTAAATGACTGGGTTTGGAGCAATTGTGTGCCTGCGTGTGTGTGTGCTATTGAGTTTGACAGAGTGTGTGGCTGCAATATGTGTGTGTGTGTGTGCGTTTGTGGGTGTGAATGTGTGTTTGCATGTGTGTGGGGGGGGAGACTTACTGGTAAAGTACGGCTGCCATGCAGAGCGTTGATGGCGGCCTGGGCTTCTGCATTGCTCTGGTACTTTACAAATGCACATCCTACATGGAATGACACACCATTACAACGTGGCCTCGCAGGAACACACACACACTCACACACACTCACACACTCGCACACACAGTACATAGAAACTGCTTCCCTTTAAAAATACATTAAGAGCCATCTTACATCCAATGCTTCATCAGTTACTGTGGCATCATTAAGCATGGTCCACAAAGCGTTCATTGCTTCATCAATCACGGCCCGTAAAACCAGCAAACGCATCATTAGCCATGACCCATAAAACCTATAGCACCATTAGTCATGCCTCATACAACAAACACAGAAAAATTTACCATCTATGTTTGAACTGTCGCTGGACTTTGATATACACGCCAAATATCATTAGCATTGTTGTAATTTGTGTTGTGATGAGTGATAATGCAAAACTGCTGCCATGCCGGAGGCTTAATTCATAAGGGTGGGGGCGCAAATATAAACACCCAGTCATGTAAATTCCACTTTTACTGAAATGATCTCGATTTAAATTGCCATAATTTCATCCCGTTTTGCGGGCGGAGGGAGAGTTATGTCACATTCTGTCTGCTGGAAACGGCTGAGGGTAGAGCGTAAGAGCAAACTTGTGTTTCCCAAGATCATCTTTGCGCTGAGATAATCATCACTCCATTCACTTACAACTGGACAAATATGAATTTATTCTGGCTAATCCAATTATACTCTGGGTAATTTTCTCCCAGTGGAAAGTGTGTGTGTGTGCGTGTGTGTGTGTGTGTGTGTGTGTGTGTGTGAGGCATACAGTAAGTAACACTACCTTTGCTGGTGCCATCGGGCCCACGCAGGACCGTGCACTCCTCTATGCTGCCGAACGGCTCGAACATCTTTCTCACGTCAGCGTCCGCCTGCTGCTTTCCCAGCATGCCCACAAACAGCTTCCTGTCTTCTGAGGGGAAGCAGATCGCCAAGATGGGGTAGAAAAGAGGATAATGTGCATGGGTAATGTGAGCGAAAGGGCGGGGCAGTCGTGTTTTCGGTGGCGCAGGCAGTGAAAATGAGAAAAAAGATGGAAAAAAGTGCTACATCACCATTCATACATAGAGGAATAACACAGAAATGGCAACAAATAACGTGCGAGCTACAACCCAGAATCATTAAAATCAGCGCTGCCGTACTTCAGATGGCCACCAGAGCGCAGCAGCACGGATGTAGGGGACACACAAACAGCATCTGGCGGTGACTCAAATGTTTGTCACCCTGTGTGTTGTCACAGAAGCAGCTCCCAAGTCCACGACAACAGTCTGAACTGAATCGCTCTGCTATTGTGTAGTAACACTCTCAAATAACACGGTGACTGTTTGTAGTGAGCGGAGAGGATGAGACTAGTTCCTGTAGGTGTCAGGACAGGTGGGTCTCCTGCCTCGTCAGAAGTGAGAGTCACCGTGCGTAGTCAGAGGAAGCGGCGTGCTGCCCAAGCTGCTGCGGCTCTGAAACGCGGCCTGTGTGAACGCGTTGTGTCGATGACAAGCACACATCTGTGTTCACAAGTCAGGAAATGTAATTGTGAGAAAATGGGATGAGATTGTGCCATTTTGTGATGGTAATGTTTCTGGAATTTTCTTGGATCGGGTGAGATTATCTTGATGTTGGTGGAGTGATCTGCCTGAATTTAAGATACACGGGAAAAAAGAAGCCTTGAAGGAGCTTGCACATTATAAAGATGCCGACTGATGCCAAAAGTACAAAAAAGGATTTATTCTATAGTGCTGCTGGGACCAAAAACATGCAAAAATAAAATAAAATAAAATAAAATGTTTCAGTCAACAAACCATCATCATCACTGTCAAACTATTTTCTTTCTGCAGCTTTCGTTTTTGCTCTTTTTGTCACAGCAGCGCAATAAAACAAAACACTTTGTCTTTTTGACATTGTTCTTTATAGTGCACAAGTTCCTTCTAGGTTCTTCCTATTACTTAGCTTTTGAATTTACACACCTGATCCAAGAAATAAGAGCTTAGCAATTTTTATTTACTAATATCAAGATGCAGCTGCACTGACACAGCACAGAAAAAATGAGAAATTGTTATAATTTCCTTCCATTCATTCACAAAATTTGAATGCTCAGTGCTTAACTAACTGACTTGTCAAGACGGACATTTTTGGCAGTGTGTGCGGCGTTTGAGCACAATGGAGGTGTTGTTTGGACAGGTGCTGTGGCTCTGGGTGGGGACAGGTGTCTCTTACCCCCTCTGCCCTCGCTGTCTGCCGGCTTCACTTGGATTGGACGATTCATCTGGAAAGAGAGAGGCCACACAGCACGGTCACTCTACACGTTTCCATGCATCTCAGGGGAACCGATCACTGATACAACAACAATCAGGAGAGCAGTGCTCATGCATGAGAAATGAACTGATGTCCAAAAATAAAAACAAAACCTGAAACCTTGAAAAACACAACTTTATGCATCATTAGCTTAAACGCAATTCAGTTTTATTCACAATTCACTAGATGGCTAGATTTGTTTTAGGAATAATTTTCCTTTTTTTTTGGAACAATTCAGTTCCATTTGTAAGTCATGATTCAAAGTTGAGAAGATTTTTTACGCATTAATAAAACACGTGCAATAATATAAGTTAAACTGCAGTTTTTCTTTTGAAATGTGAAAAAAAGGACAAAAAGTTGCAATTCATAGTATTCTGTTAGATCAACATGACATCCTTTTTTTTTTAAGAATCATGAATGAATCGATTCAATGCAAAGAAAAATCAGAGCGACTCATTCTGTGTATTTCCTTTAGCAGATTGAATCATTTGAATCATCAGCAGAATTTATGAATCAGAAAGCCCCTTCATATGTAAGCATGTAACTTGTCCATGCACACAGATGTGGGTGTGTGTACGTGGCGCTGTGACGTGACGTAATACTGACATACTGTATGTGGCGTTCTCTGCATGCATGTGTGCATGTTGGCGAGTATGGCGGGTGCATTGTTGTCATCTGACAGGCTGTGATGTGGGGCGACTCGCTCTTTGAAGTCCTGTCCTCCAATCAGCCTCCTCCATTCACTCGCTAACTGCTCTCCATTCCTTATTTTTTTTTGCCAACTCTATTCCAGCTGTCTGTGGGTGACACTGATATGTGTGATATTACATTCACAGTTTGTGCAGCCAATCTCTCCCCCTCTCTCTCTCTCTCTCTCTCCCTCCTGTCTCTCAGAGTCACTCTGTTCTAATCCTGCCCTCTATCGTTCCTTCTCCCCCTATCACACAAAACCAGGAAAAGCACACACCCACGCGGGATTGGGGAAGTGATAAGATTAAGAACACTCGCCGGCTAATCTGGATTACAGGAGCACGCGGCATTAGAATAGTGAGAGATTCTGAGCCTGACAGAGAGGGAGAGACAGAGGGGAGGAGGAAAAATGGGAGGGGTGGAGAGACAAACGAATACA
Organism: Myripristis murdjan; assembly: GCF_902150065.1. Taxonomy (NCBI): domain Eukaryota; kingdom Metazoa; phylum Chordata; class Actinopteri; order Holocentriformes; family Holocentridae; genus Myripristis; species Myripristis murdjan. The sequence goes on from NC_043990.1 coordinate 13,366,088, forward strand.
ACCTGAGAAGAAAACAAGGAAGAAACGGTGAGGAAGAAGACAGCGAGCGCACAGCCGACTGAGAGGAGGAATTAGGCGACCTTTTCATAATTCATCAAAAGCCAAGCGGCTGAAATGACATTTTTTTCCCCCACTTCTCCACAATTGCCCCCCATTATTTGACCAAATCCCTCTATAGAATTGTGCACACATCAGTGCCTCCACTTTTTAATGTATAGAGCACGGAAGAAAAGCAGTACAGCGTAATGAAATGACGAAAAGAAAGAACAAGAGGAGGCAGAAGGAGATGGGTGGGATTGAAGGAGATTGGGGAGGAGAAGAGGAGAGAGGCAGAGAGGTTGTGTGTGTGTGCGTTGGAGGGGAGGGAGGGGGGTTATTGGCGAGAACAACAGAGTGACACTCTGTTAACTGTGGCTTAATGAAGGTCTTAATTATGGAGCCGGTGACATTTCAGCCAGTCACTGATCCTCTGTCACTGATTGATCCGCTGTGATCGGTCACCAGGAGACAGAATTGATTGGTGCCGTGGCCACGCTCGGTCGCCGGGACCAGCATGCTCAAACACCACCGCCTCCACGCCGCCACCACCCGTACCACCACCTCAGATACCACCAGCGGCCACTGCGAGGGGCCCCTGCGTCCCCTCGTGGAGAGTGTCCAATTGATTACGCCAATTAATAGGATGACCGAGTGGACGGGGGGGCAGCGTCTCAAAACCATCTTCCAATCAGTCAACCAAACGCAGGCATCCGCCCCGCAGTCAGAGAATATCAATTTATGTTTGAGTGATAGTGGAGTATTTGTCTTCTCACATGTATTCTGCAGTGATCCCCATTTATCAAATTATATGCTAAATTATCCGACTGCAGTCAAAATAACATTATCTCTACGATGGTTACACTGATTTATTGGTTTACTGATAAATATCAGGCTAATACCTGCCTTTTTTTTTTTTCAATATCGGATATTGGCACGTCTATGTCTTCCCTCTCTGATATGAAAAAGGTTATTCTCAAACTTTTTTTTTTTTTTTTTTTTAAAAAAAGGTACATGGAAAATTGAGGCATTGATTGAAATGACCCTTTAGACTCAACCGGCTAAAAAAAATATAGAAAAAGCAGGTAATTTAATGGCTAGTTATGAGCTTATTTCCATAGTTTTTGACAGCTGAGTCTAAAGGGTCCTCATGTCAATCATCTCTTGGCAATATTTGATAGTGCACCTTTTAAAAATATTTCATTTTGTTTGATAGTATCCCTCTCATTTTTTTAATTTTTATTTTGCTGTATTCTCTTTGTTTATTTTGTTTATTCAAACATTCCATTAAAAAGAGATTTTTTTTTTTCAAGTGTCAGTTTCTCAGTATGTTGTGGCATTGTAATTTTCAAATTTAACATCAGGGGAAAACAACAGCTGAACCGTAATCTTTACTAAGGGCCAAAAGGTGTGCACTCCTGGTTATGGAAGGTGCTTTGGAGAAAAAAAAAAAAAAAGCATTGAACAAACGGCACATGTCATGTTTTTATGAAAGGCACTACTCCTGTGTAGAGGGGGAAAAAAAAAAGACAATTCATCAAGTGTCATGTTTAATGCATTGCCTTCCACAGGAATTAGACAGGAATTGAAATCGATTATTGCAACAACCTCGAGTCAGTTGTTCTATGTGACACGTTTGAGTGATGACTGTAAAAATCCTGCGGCCCATATTTCCTGTAAAGCACTGTTGAATGACAAACAGCGAGGCCGCGGCGGCTGTGATAAGGAGAAGCACAGCAGATGGCTCAGGAGATTGGAATTAGAATATACAAGAGGGGGAACAGTGAGAAGGGGAGGCCATCAAGGCTGTGCCACTTCAGATCGGCACAGCAACCAGCCCTGCTCCTCTGACGGAGTCTGCGCTCACACTGCCATCGTCATGACAACCCTGTGATGAGAACCCACAGCAGGTAAACAAGGTTGCCCTGAACAACGTGCAGAGGAGAGGGGTGAAAAACAAATGAGGAGGATAAAGGGTACTTCTAGGTCGCAAGATAGCGGGATTAGATGTGCGAGCGTGACAAAGGGAGGGGGGTGGAAAGGGGTGAAAACAAAACAAACAAAAAAAAAAAAAAAATGAAAGAAACTGAACAAGCAAAAAAAAAAAAAAAACAAAAGGACGAGGGCTCGTGCCTGTTGAATGTTGGCGCTGCCTCGGGAGCAGATGTAGGAGCCGAGAGAAAAATATCTCCCTCTAAGCCTAAACCACTAACACACACTTTACAGTAATTTGCTCTCTCCCCTCCTCCTCCTACTCCTCCCCTCCCCTTTCCTCTCTCTATCTCTCTTAGGCTTGTTTACAAAAACACAGTCACATACTGTGCACAGAAAACACACAGGCAAAACCTGCCCTATCAACAGCCCATTTTGCCAGTGTGTTTTTTCTGATCTGATTTCTTCTTTTTTTTTGTTCACCCCGCTACAACTGCAAATACACACAGTCATGTTACATACACTCATCCTCCAACTAAATAAACACAAATTGTTCTCACACATACGCGCATATACGGTCTGTTGCTGGCAGTCTTTCACATATACGCACTCCCTCGGTCACAGCAACATGAGCACACGTCCAAACATAGTTAATCTTTCCCTCTGTGATGCCACAGGGGATTTCGCTTGGATTATGCGATATTAAATCCATAGATTATCCAATCAAATCACAGCTCGACCCCTTCCCCATAATGCCTGACCCCATCCCATCAAAGTCCATACGCACAGAGGAGTCACACTCGCTCCCATGTAAATGCACATAAACCACCTTTTGATTTGCTAAAGCACGCTAAATGTGTTTTAGATAGAGGATCATTCACAGCCAGAGTGTGCATAGCCTTGATAATCACATTTTTTTTCTCTCTCTCCTCACGATTATGAACCACAGAGCAGCTGATAATCTCCATACCCTCCACTCAACCCTGCCGTGTTAAGTCTATAGCAAGCTGCCGTGTGACGGTGACACATCTCTGTCGCCTGTTTTCTCTCCGATTTCAATCCATTCTGCCTGTCTGGCCCCGAAAAGCAGCCACTCTGAATGGTAAATATATCAGCAGAGACCATCTCTCCTGCTCTTTCAAGAACATTTACAGGAGGGAGGCAGGAGAGGGCGGGGGGGCGGGAGGGGGGGAGCAGGGTGGAGTGGGGCGGGGGCCACAAAGACAATTTTCCCTCTTTGCCTCCCCTCCGCTCCATCACACAGCGCTGGTCATTGCATCGTGCCGGTTGCCTAGCAACATGGCATCCCTCGTCCCCGCCGTCTCCAGGCAACGAGACCTGCGACCATAATCAACCTGCCATCCCATCCCTCCCCCCTCCCCCTCCGCTCCTCTCCTGTCTCCGCTCTGCCTCCTTCGCTTCTCCATCCCCATCACAGGCGCACTTATGCTGGGACACACTTGTGAATTCACCCGGGGGAAAAAAAAAAAAGCACAGGTGGAAATTGTTATATTCACAGCCATAAACAACAAAAAAAGAAAGAAAAAAAAAGCAGAAAGATTAATAGACACAGATGATGCGCGCGGGCTCGCACAAAGAGTTGCAACAAAGCAACAGAGGCAGGCACAAAAGCAGAGAAGCACAAGTGCGGTCTGTTAATGTTTCTCCACACGGATGCACACACAGATGCGCACATGCAGAGGCAGACACACACACACACAAACACACACACACACAAACACACACAACCAGCCCTGTAGAGCGACTGCACCTTCTCATGTGTTCAGCCTGTCACTAAATCAATCAAACACAAAGAGACTGACAGTGCTACGCCTGTAAAGTTCAATAATCTGTAATCAATGACCTAGTCGTCAGTGTCAATGCTACTTCCTCGTCAATCAAGCCTCCCTGCTCCCAGTGCTGCTTCCTAGTTGAGCTCGGCAACGGTTCAATACTCCCTCTAAGACTGAGCCAAGAGTTTCTGAAGCTGATGGTTAGCCTTACCGTCAGAAGACAAGAAAAAAAAGGCTTTCAAAGTGGAGAAATTGAATATCAAACAATAAATTTCCAGCAATAGTTGACTCTCAATTGTTTCCTCTCATCCATCTGTTAAATATTCATGTCAAGTGTTGTTTGACTACACTCAGTGGAGCAGAGGGGGGGGGTGGACTGAAACATGGACAGATTTCTGCGTGTGTGTACAGATAGAGTCCATGTCCTAGTTTTCTTTTTTTTCCCCCGTCTTCTTCTTTCACTTGGGCGTGGTTTAACTCCACCACAGTGCGACGTCTACGCGCCACATAGGCAAGCGTGCGCTCGTTACGTTACACACTCGTCCCGCACCGCAGAGTTCAAAGAGCCTAATGAGTTTTAAGGCAACCGCCTCGTTCCACTTTGTGCGTGTGTCCGTCCGCCCCCCCCAACACACACACTTGCACCCCACCCCCCGAAACACACAATCTCCCTCCGTAACAGATGTCTGTATTTAAGCTGATAAACGCACTGCCTCCATTCCACCCCCAACCAGCCTCCACCCCCCCACCTTACTGCCACCCACTGCTCATTATGTCAAACTTTCATTCATTTCTTCCTCCCCTCCCCCCACCCTCCTTTTCTCACACCTCCCCCCCCCCCACCACCCCTTCATTCATCCAATTTCTCCCTAATTCACACCCATTTACCACCCCTATAAATCCAATCTGCATTCATCATTACAGTCGCCCCACAGTGACGTACAGAGGCTGGGCCCTTTATTTCCAGGCTCCCTGTCCTGCACCGTCCCCGCTGCTCATTGATATGCATACATATGTAAATGAACGAATGCATGAGTGCACACATAACTCCAGATAGATCCATCAAGTGAACGCACTCGCTCAGAGATGCACTAATCATTGTCATCGTCCCCCCTGGCTGAGTGACATGAACATACAGCTTACATATGGAGGCTGTTGTTTATCTGCTTATTGTCACCTGGCAGCCGCATGAAATAATACGTTTGCAGGATTCGTGCTCATGTTCCCGTCTAAACGGCATATTTTTAGATCATCGGAGGACATCCGTCTTCTATTTTTGCGAGGTTTTCATGGATGTTAACCACATTAACTTTTTACTGTACGTCAGTGTCTACCTTTACTGCGGAAAGACTGAAATGACAGAATTTACTAAGTTTGTAATGCCAACAGGTTTACAAGAAAGTAGTAAACTAGCTGTAATCTGGAGATATTTACATACTGCAACAATCTCCATCTTTACAGGGGATTTAGTCTCACATTCAGTCTTAAAATCTTTTTTTTTTTTTTCAAAACAAGTAAAAAAAAAAAATCTGCTTCTTGAATGGGGGAATCCCACTTGTTTCCTGTGCAGTTTGACATGCTTCAGAAATTTTTATCTTTATGTTGAAATAAGGTGGAATAAGGCTGATCAGCCCACCAATATCAAGACAACTACACTGGATTCAACACAGTTCTGGAAACATCTCATCTAACTGGCAGATTTTTAAAATTTATTTTTCAGAAAAACAAGATTTTTAACACATAAGTTGAGACTGAATAGCTTGTTAAAATAGTGATTTTTTTTTTTTTTTTTTTTGCAGTGCATGGTCCATATGTGTCTATAATGGATTGTCTGCTAAGACTTTAAGAGCATAAAATGTGGTATTCTGGTGCTATAGTATAACTTAATATCATTAGCCAAGGAACCACGCCTGATGTAAGCTCCTATATCTTCTGTAAAAAGCATGGGGCCCAAGCTATTATTAGCCTATGCTTTTATTTCAGACTATTGATAAAACCCTTCTGTCTGCTCTGTCTGAGTCCTTATGGCTGAGTAAATGTCAGGCTTAGTCAGATGTTCCACTCAAAGCAGGCTCTTTCCTCTCATATGGACGGCGTATACAGAGGGCCTGGTGGCAGAGATTTTACTCTCTCTGTCTCTTTCTCTCTCTCTCTCTCTCTCTCTCTCTCTCTCTCTCTCTCTCTCTCTCACACACACACACACACACACACACACACAGTAGACAGCGTACGCCGAAACCTGAGAGTGGATTTGCTGTCCAAACAAAGATCTCATAAACCCCTCAACTTCAGTCCAGATCTTTGGATGAAACACACACGTGGTCGCGCAAAGATCAGCAAACACATATTCACATTCATAAACATGCATGTGCACACACACGCGCGTGCACACACACACGCACACAAGCCCTTCATTAAACCATGTTAGTCTGAACACCTGCCCTCCCCTCCCCCACTGCACATGCACACAAACACACACAGCTACGTTCTTCACTTTTCACGCTCGCTGGTAGGTGTTGACACAAGGAGGAAAAAATAAACCACAGGCAAGGTTCTGCCCTAAATATGGACATGTGATTCCAATGGCAAACCGGGGGATTGTGATCCATTGAACACACTCGCTGCCGATGGGGGACAGTGTACGAAACGAACGCTTGAACCACGTGGAGGTAACTGCTCGGCCTTTTCACGGTGCATTTCAGGCCACGGTTCGGTTTGGATCACGGGTTCGGCTTGGGAAAAAAAATGGAATTGAATCAGTTTGGGTTCTTTCTTTTTCATTTAAGCATAACTGACTAGTCAACACAAAAAGTAGAATGGGGCTTTTGCCGATGTTCTGCAAAGCTTGTGAGCAAGAGAAGGCCTTTGTATGCAGATTATGAAAATGTCAGATGTTATATATGAAGCTGTTATTAACCAATCTTCTACATTATGACTGTTTTTACCTTCACATTCAAAACTATGGAACAAAACAAATCACAATTCAACGCACACATACTGCTCAGTGAACACAGGACTCACAGAAATCACGCTTTTGTGGTTTCGTTAAAAAAAAAAAACGTCACACATCAAATAAAAATCGGTGGTGCAGAGTTCATGGGGTGGAAGTTTGGGAGGTGGTTTGTTTCAGTCCGGTACAGAGTGGAAGTTCCTGTCTGTATCGGCCCCATAACGGCTGACCAGCCAGACACATTGGCCTGGCAACAGGAGTCGGTCCGCCGGAGATAGTGGAGCGATAGAACGATAAGAACGGAGAGGACAAGAGTACAACATGTCCAAACAGGACAGAATGAGAGTGCAGCTTGGGAGAGAATCTCAGGGATTCATTTTTTTTTTTTTATTTCTTTGCTGTTCTCTTCCTGTCTCCATGTCCTCACATTCTCTCTGTGATTCTGCTGGGTTTTTTTTGTCCTGCTTTTTTTCCACCCAACTCTGCCATTCTCTCGCTTTCTTCCCTCCCCTTCGGCTGAATGTGTTTTTGACACTATTTCCCTCCTCCTCTCACTTAGAGATGGACTCACTCTCTCACCTGAAATTAAACACAAGACCGAGTGCCACTCCGATGCGACCATCTGTTCTCCCCTCCCTCGTCTCTTTCTTTCTTGTTTTCTTTCTATTCTTTCTTTCTATCATTGCCTCTTTCCACAGCTTCTATAAAAATGCACCTCACCCTCCCATCTATTGTGAGCAGGGAGAAAAGAAAAAAAAATCCAAACAAGCAGTTCTCGTAAACATTTCTAGCAAGGAGAAATGCTAAAAATTAGGGAAAAAGAATGCCGAGTGTTAATGACATCCTTCAGCTTTCCCCGACATTCAGGTGTGCTCTCATTTGAGCTCTCTCCTCTCGGTCCTGTAATTGCAATTTCATGTTATTTCTTTTGTATCGCCCCAGCCCTGAGATGCCAAAGTTAATTATTCTTTGGCAGTGCAGGTGCAATTAGATGACAATTACACCGCAGCTGGTAGCAGGGGTGGGAAGCCATTCTTGTCCACGTGGGCGTGTGTGTGTGGGGGTAGCTAATAAGATGGTTTTCATGTTTTTTTTCTCTTTTTTTTGGGCAGAAGGGGGGGAGGGGAGGATTGAAGGGAACACAGGAGGGTTTTAGCTTGTTCCTGGATGCTCGAACAAGGCTTAGAGGTAAGAGGGTCTGAGGAGGAGAGCCACTGGGGAAATGGACAGGGGAGAGAGGGCTGTAGCCATGGGGCACAGGCCTGCTGATCCCCTCCGAGAGGTCAGGCAGGTCAGACTACTGTCATGCTAATAATGGGATTTCTGCTGCCGCTGCTAACCCCACCACCAACTGTCTCTGTGTCCTCAACAACACCCTGCCTACTACAAAAAAAACACCAGTTACTTGTTCCCTCACTCCCTCATATATTAAGCTCATGAGCTGCCAGCTTAAGAAAAAAAAAAAAAAAAAGAAGTAAACGATGTAGATTTCAAAAATAACCACAAGGAAATGGGGGGTAAAAAACCTTGTTAGCAAAAGAGGAAGCGGCCTGAACGCCAAGTGTGCACGGGAGCACGCTCGTCTCAATAATTCCTTGCCTTGTCGCCTTGTCTCTCATATAGTCTGTTATTATAGAGATGTGGCTGTCATGTCATATTTAGCTCAGTAAATGTCATTTGGCAGCACACCTGCTGCCTGGCTATGGTAATAAAGCCGGGTTTAACTTTGATTAGAATTCAGAGAGAGAGACAGAAGCACACACAGAGAGGGAGAGAGAGAGAGAGAGAGAGAGAGGGAGAGAGAGAGAGAGAGAGAGAAAGGGAAGAGAAACATCAGAGAGAAAAAGAACTGGCAAAGTCACTCCAGCAGCGTGCCTCATAGCTGTCTCTTTCGACCCGTGACATGTAGCAAGATGACTCAGACCTTAACTGGATGGATATGTCTGGATGCATCACATATGAAACATAGGAGAGCAGCCTCTGACCTTTATTGGAGCATATCAGCTAAAGGGGAAGTCAGGCCCGCATGTCAAAGTGAGTTAATTTTCCAGCGTCACAGTGTGTGCATGTGTGTGTTGAGCGTTCAGGTAGCATGCTGCAAGTTACTCTGCACCCTTTGTAAATGTGAGCTGTGTGAGGATTTCTAACGACGGCGATGATGACGGAGACGACGACGACACACTCACCCCTGGTAGTGTCTTCTGCTCATGCAGTGCATTCTGGGCTTTGAGGGCGGACTCTCGTGCACAATATGTCAGGAAGGCACATCCTGCAGACAGAGAGGGGCAGGAGAGATCAGCGCACTGTGAGAATATGTTTTTTAAACGTCAGATATGTATACGCTATTTATAAGTACATAATGTCAGTATCGGTGGTGCCTGGTTACTGTAACTTAATCAATAGGCTTCTGCCCTGAAAGCTATGAGGCTGAAACATGCTGCTGGAGTTTATTGGCCCATTATGAATTAGTCACCTGATATAGGTGCTTTGATTTTGTTTTCTTTGGTCAACAATTTTTCAAATTACCTAAAAAAGCCACATGCCTTTTACCAGGCCATCATTATTAATAAGAATCTAGGCTTGCTTACCCTTCCTGGTTGAAACAAAAACATCAACAACTGGCATATTGTTAAACAGTTGTCCCAGTAGTCTTGAAAGTCTGTGGGATTATTAGATCCTGAATCCCAAATATGTGCAGATTATTCAGGGATAAGCAGTCTGAATGACTATTTAATATCACGCTGTTCGAGCAAAATGTATGCAGTCCTACATAATAGAAAAGAGCCTTCATTAACCTTTAGGGCCCACCAATCATGAATATGTAAATGTATGCAGAATAGGTGTTATAGGTGTTAGAGGAGTGATACCACCTGGCCTATATGCCTCACAAATGATTGATAGTTTATGCAGATTTAAACAGTCTTTGTTTTGCACCCTCAGATTTTTATTAGAGATGGCATCCTCTCGCCTATCGAACAATTATTCAGCTTAGGTCAGTGTGCTACTGAGAGGCTCGACTCCATCTGGCATACAGGATACATGTGAGGAGCTGGTTTACTCTAAAATAGACACTATTGACGATATGTCATAAAATGTAAATGAAAACAGACTGTCAAACTTTTTAAAAGGATACCAAGTCTTGGCTGACTGACAACATGCTTATACTTGTGCAGCCTAAACTGTTTTTTTTTTTTTTTTTTTTTTTTTTTTTAACCTCAGAAATACCTTCAGGAAATGATCATTTTCCAAAATGGATATTGCTATGTGGCCTTTGCCCATCATAGTGAGGCCTATCCATAACAGACCTCCGCTTTTCTAGATCAGTGGTGCTTGAAGAGGGGTCTGGGCCCCAGCAGGGGTCCTTAAAGGTGCTCCAGAGGGTTCCCCAGCAAAATGACGAACGGCTTCATTTCACCGAAATTCACTGGAAATAACATCCTAATTACAGAACGTAAAGGAGCAATGCTCAAATCATTTACTTTCCCCAGCATAGAGGCCTAATGGGTGCGAGTGAGTTATGCAATGCAATATTCAGTCAGCAGAGCTCTTCCCACCTGGAGCTCACTGGGACAAAAATCTTAATAAATAAGTGACACAAAAACGGTGGACACCCGGTTTACCTTTGTGCATCCCCGTGTATTTGTCCTTTATCACTGTCAATTCATAGATCTTCCCGAACTGTTCGAAGATGGGCTTGAGGTCCTTCTCCTCCAGGTTCCGGGGTATCTGCCCGATGAAGAGCTTGATTGCGTCGGCCTCCTTCATTGAGAAGTCTGGGGAGGAGAAACAGTGGGGGCGGCCAGGTGGAGCGGACAGGAGATGGAGAGTCAGATGGGACAGCTCAATGACAATGTGGGGCACTGGTTTACAGACTGAAAAAATTTGGTAGTTTCTGAAACCTCCCATGAAAAGCAGCTATAAGAATCCTATTATAGTCCATTAGAAAAAGCTATAAAGAAATCAAAGCAAAACTATCATATATATAATCAAATAAGAATGTTATAATGATATTTATAATGATATAACAGGGGATACAATTGCTATAAAGTACGATATGACCACTATGAACTCACTCTAAGTCACTAAAGGAACAGTACACTGATTTTATTTTATATGCAATTAAACATTTATTTCCCATTTGATGATGTTTGAAAATACACCACGGCAATAAACAGTAGCAGTCCGATAGCATACAAAATGTGTGATCCTAGAAGTTGAATATTCCTGGCATGCCACGAATATTAAGCAGGCAATAATCATGATTCATAGGTCTACAGCGGCAAAACCAGGCTGGAAAAATATGTTTAATGTCACACAATAGCTAAATAACAAGTAACACAATCCCTTTGTTGTATTTGTAGGTTTGCTGGCCATGCTCAAGCCCATGGGCTACAGTAACGTGACAGTGTGTCAACACAGACCCCTACGGTCTCTTTGTCAAGACAGGGTGACAACAACAATGACCCGAGCATGATTCCACATATTCACACACACACACACACACACACACACACACACACACACACACACACACACACACACACACACACACACATTTCAAAAAAACAAAACAAAAAAACAAAAAACAAAGTCAAATTCATACCTGTGGTTCTTCTCCTAGCAGCGAATCGATATTTTCAGTGGATGCCTTTCTTCTTCCCCCGCAATTATTTAGTTATTAAAATTAAATTATTCAGTTCATTTGTCTGTGAGAGCCTATTTGAATCCTATAACAAGTTAGGCCTACCCCCCCTATGGCAACACAAGTAACAAATCCAGCGACGGTCCTTTATCCGGCATGAGCGTGTTTTTCTGGATCTGCTTGTTGGGTTTTTTCTGCTCTTTGTTGACAGGCCCCCTGTAAATATATTTTTTTAATCTCCTACAAAAATAAATAAATCTCCCAACGGCTCGGTTAAATGCAAGAGGTCTGATGTGTTGAAATTGAGGCTCCCTTCAGTGGACTGGAGGGAATTGGCAGTCTGGCTGGTTGTCCTCTCTCTCGCTGTGTCTCTACTCCTTTGACGTCGTAAGCCGGTGTCTCCCTCCCTGTCCATCTCAGCTCCATCCCTCCCTTGGGTTGTACGAGCCGTGATGTCTGCCGCCAGGGACCGTCCACAAACTCCCGGCAACGTGACAACCACGCTGGCAGGAAAAGGACTCAAAGCCTTTATATGAAACACAGCCAGGAAGGTTAGAAATATCCAAGAGTCATGCTGAATAATTACATTGCATTTGAACAGGTTTAAGAGCTCATCTGTCCCCATAAATAAAAATTAAGCCACAGGGTTATGATCTAAATGTAGCCTTATGTGATAAAATGCCACACTATCTTGCTTCCTTCTTTATAGTTATTATTATTGTTGTTGCTATTGTTGTGGTTGATGTTGATTTATGCTGAGGGTTACATCTGATGTTTTACCCCACAATGTGTGTGTGCGTGCATTATCAAATGAACAGCTTGAATGATGTGTGTTGTTTACATGCACTGTTTCAGTTTCTTCACTGTTGTGGCCACAACACCTGAGACAAATTTCATCCACTGGAACAAAAAAGGTTATCTGAATACTAATAGGTTGTGGTTTTAGTTTGTATATCATTTATTTTAACAATAGATGTTATAACTTATTATATTGAATATGAACCCTTTTGTGAATCTGAAGTAAAGTTTGATTTGCAAAGGTGTAAAGGTGCACAGCTGTTTTCTCAAGTGAGCATAGCATTATTATTATTATGACAAAGTTAGTTTCTTTATTTCTGAGGGAGTAAATGAGTGAATAGAGTATGGCACTATGAGACAGTGTGGACCACCAAAACTCAAAATAATGCAAGTGTTCATAAGGCTGGAAGGCACTTTGGATGAAGCAAATGAGATGCTTTATTTTATGTTGGACATTACGCAACCAGATGGTAAATAAACCCACTTACACAAAAGCACAGATAGGATATGATGGCATAGGGGGCGGGGGACGTTTGTTTTTTCGTTTTCGTCGCTGGCAGCACAAACGCAGACGCTCCCTGACATCAAGGGATGCAAATCCGTCTTTTGTTCTCGCTGTGGCGCTGGCCGCGGTGCTGAAATGGTTGTACACAATTCGTGACTCACATTTCCTGCGGTGCGCCATTCTTTTCAGCGTGGAAAAGATGCGTTTGTCGGTCCGCTCGTCAAAGCAGACATCATAATTTTACAGGTCACACACGCCCTCATTGAAATCTCGGCAGCAGGCGAGCATGTAAACAATGAGCCCACATGACAGCAGCCAGCACACACCCGACATGCGCACACCTCCACACTTCAAAGAGTCACGATCTGCTGGGCTCCTGCAATCACTGAAATACCAAACATCTGTATTTTTAAAATTATTTTTCCCCCCCGTCTAAAATCAAACCTGTCGAAGCGAAACTCTATCGCTACCCAATTCTGATTTGGCTTTCACTCCTTAATTCCCAAGACCAGAATAACTTCGTAGCTCGCCATCTGCCATCGGTCCCTAAATCCTATCTGCCTTCGACCCTTCAACCCCAATCTGCAAGCTCAAGGACTTAGTTCATCTGGCTTTGATCATCTTACAAGTATAAATGGACATATCTGCGCCACGACAACGTGATGTGTCATTTTCATATGGCATGTATTTTTTTTTTCACCATTTCTAAACATAACCAACAACGACATCTGGTGACGAGCGACCACATATCATAGCAGTGGTGCTTTTATTAATGTTGCTGCTGTGTTTTAAGTGCATCACGATGTGACACATGTATAGAAATATAACGACCCTTACACATAATAAGAGGAAATTATGATTTGAATAGGAAAGAGACTTGGACCACTAATCCAGCCTATAGTAAATACCCAAAATAAATAATACAAAAGAAAAATACAGTATAAGACCAGTGACTAAGACTGCAGGGAGTAAAGGTCATCATGGGGTACTTGTTTAGTTTGATCTAGACAGGATTAAAAAATAAAATAAAATAAATAATGGTTACAAGTGGTTGTCAGACAGCTATGTAAACGATATACAAGTAAACAAGAGACAACAAAAACTTGTTTTATTTTGAAATGATCAAGTGAACACTTAATTGCACAAAACTACATTTCATGAACCATTTTAGGAATATCAAGTAATTATGAGCAATGTGAGCAATTTGTGTGTGTGTGTGAGTTAAAGAGAGAGAGAGAGAGAGAGAGAGAGAGAGAGAGAGAGAGAGAGAGAGAGAGAGAGAGAGAGAGAGAGAGAGAGACCAACTACATATGTCTTAATACTGGATGTGTTTAATCATCCTTGCTGTACTTACTCCCACTGGTATGTCTCAACCTTTCTGCTCTCCTGTGTGGGTCCACTTAAACACACACACACACACACACACACACACACACACACACACACACACACACACACACACACACACACACACACACACACACACACACACAAGACAATATCAACTTTTTTATCAACCAAACTGTATTGTTTCTGAAGTTTCTCAAGGAAAAAAAAAAAATCAGCCAGCTTACTGAAGTGCAGCCCTCCTGTCAAACCGTGAAGGCACTTCACTGGGACTGGTGGGTTTTCAAAAGAGGACACAGCATCGCCCCTTGCATCAGTTAACAAGTGGAAAAGGTTCACATCACATCAGACACATCAAAGTATGGCTCTGGCTCCCTGAGGATGAGGAGGTAGTGGGGTGGAAAGAAAGAGGGGGAGGGGAGAGAGCAAGAAGATTGGAAGAGGAAAGAAGTTAGCAAATTCAACGGGAAAAAAATCCGCAACACTATAAAAAAAAAAAAAAACATGATCTCTCACAGGAATATAAGTTTGAGGATAAACAAATAAACATCAAGTATTACTACAGGCATCCAGTGATAGGACCCTCTACAGATGGACGGGGACAAAGTAGGAGGAAACGAGTGAACATGCCTTTTAATACAGGCCAACAAATGCGGACTGACATGCGATTTAACCCCTTTAATTCGCTTTTATTCGCTCGAAAACGACCAGAACACGTTAAGAAAATCGCACATCACGTTTGTCTTTTGTTTATATTGCAGCTGCTGCCGGTTTGAATGAGCAGCTGAATATAACTAAATATCTTAGGGAAGATCTACTGACATCTGGCGACGGCCGGCTCACCTGAACCGACTCAACTATTTAAGCAGGTTTTCTTTTACTGTCACTGAACAACGAGCCGAAACACCGCTTGTCTGCCTTTAATTATTCAAAAAAATAAAAATAAAATAAAAAAAAAATCTAGGATGCATGCACCAATTATTCTCAAACTAATTACTCTTTTCCTACAATGAGGATCTAAAACAGCTCAATTTCTGCATTATGTCAATATGTAAAATGATTGGACTCTGACTTTGGTATCAAAAAGACAAAAACTGTGATTGGGGAAAATATGAAATCTGCTACAATAATCAAGCCTATTTATTTCACCCGAGAGTTAGGCAATTAAAACCCCTCCCAGATTAACACTGAACCATTCGAAGCTGAAATATGAAGTCTGCCACATTAGCATTCACAGCTGAGATTTTACCAAGAGTTTCACTACCGGCTACAAGTTTGACTTTGTGATGAATTAATTTAAAACTGAACTTCACTCAACCTTAAGGAGATACGGGAAAGGTTCGGCTGTGTGAGTGAAAGCGAAGTAGCCTATAAAGCAACAAAAACGAGGTCGAATTTTTACTGTTTTACGTTAGTCTACAAGGCACTGGGGCAACCAAGGGTTGAAGGAAGAAAATGCATTGATATCCTGCTCTTGTCAACAGGTAGCCTAAATTAACTTTTGGACAATGATTTTAGAGCGTCAGTCCAGCAATATAACTTTCTTTCCCCACTGCACTAGTTTTCAATGTCCAAGAGCCTTCTCAAGTGGTATGAGGCCTAAGTCATGGTCTGCAGGTGAGTGCTCCTATTTTTAAGACATGGTTTAGATTAAACAGACAAGCTTCATGATGATCATTCTGTCTACCAAACTTGCTCTCTGCCACAGCTCTCAGGGGTTTTAGGTACAAATCAAGTGTTTGCCTCCCCACACTCCCTCCCCTGGAGGGGAGATGTGAAATTTAGAGGGGTGGAGGTGAATTGTCCAAATTTGTTGCCTGCTTGGCATTGTGCCACAAGGGAAAACATCTGTTTTCCTAAGAAAAACAATGAGCCTTTTAGTAGCATAGTGTGGGACAAGTTTGATTACTTAAACAAAATAGGAATAGTGGGAAGTGGATGCAAAGCAACAAGGCTTTAAGATGGATGAAATGGGAAATATTCTTGCTCATTGGGTTATTTCCTAAATTTGCAGAGGCAGCAAAGCTGCCTATAAATATCACAACACTTTGTAAGACTGCTTACATTGTTGTGAGAAAAGTTAAAAGGTTGATTCAAGATTTCCAGAGGATATACTATACTGGATCTTAATTTTGAAACCCTAAATCCACTAGACTTAAATTTCTTCAGTAACATGTTTAAAATTCAGTCAACGAAGAATGAGTTAAGTACAATGAACTCCACCTAATATATTTCAGTCTGAGGGAAACTCACATCACAAGACTTCACTGGCCCTTGCCTGAATTCACCCTTGCTTCCCTGTCAAGTTTTGAAACTTCAGTACTCTACTGAGGCTGCCTGTTAAATTGCATTGGTAGATATCAAACGGACACTCTGGAGAATATTATGATTGCAATATAAAGGGTATCCACCTCCGCCTCCAAACTCCACAGTGCAGAGCAAGGTAATACTTTGCTCTGACCTGACAGGGAGCCTGAGGCAGGACACAGAACAAGGGATTTTTTTTCTTTTTGGGGAAGCAATTAAGTTACCAGAGCTGTCACAGTCACTGTTTCCAACATCACCATACTCTGAGTAAGGCTGAGGACAATTTTAACCACACTGTCCAAAGTAGCCCAATAACAGCTTTTAATTATCGCATCTCGTTTACACAACAGAAACTGTTGCAGAATTGGCGCAAAGAAAACATTTAACATGCAGCCTTAAAGTTATCGTTTTTATAGTTTGTGCTCAAGTTATGCAGTTTATTGACTTGTGCCCATTCTTCTATGAGTTAAAGGCTACTTCTATCTTTTAGTGAGGTGATGTGGTTAAGCTGACCTCAACTATTTTGAGCCTTACAGGCAGAGTGGATCACACATGGCCCACCTGAGTTGCCAGTTCAGTTATTAATCTGCTTATTATTAAAATATCAATTTGGAGCATGTGTAAAGTCATTAATCCTCAACTAAATTTTAATTCACTATTACAGAATTCTTAGTGACACGTATGCTCATTTATCTTTTGGTGAGCGAGAGGACAGTGTTTAATGTGAAGCATGTTGAAATGTGTGCTTGTGATGGCCAGTGGTTTCACGCAGGAGTGCAACATTCCAAGCCTGACAGGAAAGGAAAGAATGAAAACAACATTTTTTCAAACTCAGATTTTTATTAGTCAGTACAATGTAAAATGTAGCTGGAGACGTGAATCTTCTTTCCGCCCAAAAAATGAACTTCTTTTCTTCTGAGTCGGTGTTGAAGGCTAAAAAAAAAAAAAAAAAAGGAAAAAAAAAAGAAATCTTCCCAAACACCTATCTCTCCGTTCAACTAGACCTGTTGCCACCCTCCTGCAAAAAAACTGAACGAGACGTGAAACTGTCGCCGAAGGGTTCTTGCGCACTAAAGTTTCGCTTCACAAATATGACAGTCGCAGTTGGAATAATGAACTCATTTCCTCACCTATACAAACGAGTATTGCAGAAGGAACAGAAACTCTATAAGTTACACACTTTGTGTTAACATACACAAAGCAAATTTTAAGGAGATGTGTTTTACCAAAACTATTGGAATATTATTTAAATGGGAGAGGTGGACACAACTTCTCACTGAAAAACTAAAAACAGCAAAAAAATTGCATCATCTACATTCCTCTGTTACTTCTTTAGCAAAAATAACTATCTTCAGATACAGCTGGAGAAAAATGAACAATGGTCTTTGACTATTTGATTTATGCTCAACAGCATGCACACAAGCATACCATGCACACGCTCTGAACTATGTCAAAGGAAAGCTCAATTACATATTTACTGCAATGTTTCTTACTGGAACAAACAAAAATAAAAGTGAATTATATATATCCACCTCTTATTTTCTTTAATCTTCAGTCTTCATACTTCAGCGCGTCAGTCTTCTCACCTTCTAACCTTCTTTCATATTCTGTGCCGTTTTTCATGAAGAGATCTTGATTTCCACTGTTTATCCCACCGATCCTTGATCTTCTTTTTCTTGCCCTCTGATCTCCACCTTCATTAAGTCCAGCTCAATATCTCTGCTTTTATCGACCCACATTTTCCTTTTTTATATCATCGGTGCATTCCCACAGCATACTGTAGATCTCAATCTGATGTGACTGACAAACTAATGACCAGTCTGAAAAGTCACACCCGGGCCACTTGGCATCCACAGTGTTTTGCAGAGCTCAAAGCTGCTTGCCGAGTCAGTACCATGGGGGCAGATGAGGTCTTTTAGGAGGGAAGACTGGACCAGCTGGGCCCCCTCCTCTCGGACCTGGACGTTTACCTCGTAACCGCGGATCTGGGCCATGGAACGGAGGAAATGGTGGTGCACGTGGATGTCCCCTCGGGTGTGGGTGGTGTGGTGGGTGTGGAGGCCGGTACGGATGCCGTGGGCCTGGATGACGAATTTCAGGATGAGGTGGCAGTGGTCTTCTAGGACCGTAGTGGGGAGGAGATGGGCTGCGTGGCGGGTAGTTGTGGGCATAGTAAACAGCATCCTCTGAGGGAGAGAGTGGTGGAGTGAGGCGCCCTTGCCCTCTGTGGTACTGATATGGAGAACTGGCTGACTGGTAGTACGGTTCTTCTGGGCGACGGTAAGGGTCATCTTGATGGAACTGGGCATCACGGTAATGCCTAGGGTCCTCCTGGTAACGTGGGTCATCTGGGTGAGGATGTAAATCATCAGGGTGACGGTGCAGATTGTCACGGTTATACACAGGATCATCATGATGGAACATAGATTTGTGTTGATGGTCATGAATCACCATTCCACCTCTGATATTGTCCACTCTGGCCCCTGTCAACTTCTCCGTCTCTGGGTTAGACATTGGCTGCTGCTCTGGGTTTACCATCTTAGTAGTGGTCATGGAAGGTGGAGCCTCGAAGCCGTCGGGAGGGGGAGGTAATGTGGGGACAGGAGGGAGGTTGTTTTTAAAGAAACCAAGGGAGGCAGGGGGTCCGTGCTGGGAGGCCAACCCCTGAGGTTGCTGAGCTTGGTCTCTGTGGTATGGATGTAGTCCTGGTGTCTGGTTTTCTCCAGCCCCTCCCGGTGTGGCCACATTGTAGCCTCTGGGATGCTGAGTGCTCCCCTCTAGGTAATTTTTACCATACCAATCCCCTTCATTCGCAGCCTGGAAGCCCTCAACAGTCTTATTACTACTGGCATTGCCTGGGGCTCCCTCCCCAGGCACAGGCCTTGCCATTTGTGTGGAAATCTGTGGGTAGTGTGCAAGAGGTGGTGCAATCCCATGCGTGGACTGGTCCTGATTACCATGTGTGTACAGCTGGTAGCCTTGCCCATTCTGAGCCACACCTGGCTGGTAGTGGCCCTGTTGTTGAGAACTGTCAGGGTCCCGTTGAGTGATATTCTGGTATGCGGTAGAAACTGATTTTGCAGCTGTTTCTGTGGTGGACAGCTGTCCTTTGTTGGAAGTCAATGGTTCCACCTGTGGCTTGTCCATTATTTCATCTTGAGTGGGAGTGCCCCCACCTTCGTCCCGCACTGGGGTCCCATCCTGGGTATCTGTGCCAGTTACTGGGCTGAGGTTATCACCCCCAAGGACTGGGTCAGCTGAGAAACCAAGGTTGAAGGCACTGAAACCAGGGTTCCCCTGCAGGAAGTTGTGGATTTTAGACTCCAAACTGTCATTAGATAAAGGGGGTTCTGGATCTGTTGTTAATTCCATATCTCTATGTAGGGCCTGCACCAGGGCAGAGGCTGAGCTGGGAGTAGGGAGGGGTGCCTCTGCTTGGGAGCTGGAGTTGTGTCTTACATTAGAAATGGGTGGAGAAGGCACAGATGTAACAGTGGAGAGAGATAGGCTCTTGGTGGTTGCTGCTGATGCAGGTGTGGAGGAGGGAGAAGGAGGAATCTTGCCTGTACTGGAGGAGTCTAAGGAGGCTTTTCCAGCTGGGCTACTCAGAAGAGAGGTGAGGCCTGAGTACAGAAGAGGGAGGAATACAGGAAGAGGTAGAAAATAAAAATGTGTTATCATCTTGCTGAGTCACTGAAGGCATTAACTGAATTCAAAAACAGGGTTTATATTTGGTATAAAATAATAAAGTGTCCCTCACCCTGCTTAAACATGTTCAATGTATTGTGTTCAGCAAAATGCAAGCAATTATATCATTATTTCATTTAATGTCAATCTACACAAATAAACACTTATTCTCACCCTGCAGGCTACTGCCTTGGCCCTGGGCTTTGGACAGTGCACCAAGGAGGTCTGAAGGAGTCATGTCCACTTGGGAAAGGAGGTTGACTAAAGAGCTAGTATCTTGGGAGGCCGCGGGGGCAGGTGGCATGGTCTTTACCGAGGAGCCAGAGATGTCATCTGAAGCAGGGGTCTCCGTAACCGGTCCTGAGAGACAAAGGGATACGCAGGTTAACTCACTGGAATCGGAAAAGTTACAACAGTAACTTATAAAATTAGCTCATGTTCACATTAAGCTAGGCAAATATGCAAACACCACACTAGCGTTTTCAGACTATTTTTCAAAAGCCTGCCGGCCTCACTGTAATGCCCTGAAACATGTAAGGCCCCTATGGAGTGTGCACAGGCCTGTGTAATTACTAGGCTGATATATGGATATGGATGCTGGATATATCCATTTAAGCCATCCCAAGTTAAAGTTTAAGAGAACTTGGCACATTATATGAGATCATATGAAAAAGAGCTTTCCCTCTATTACAGTTACAGAAGTTAAAAGCCAAAACATAAAATAGCTGGTTGAAATTGCTTGAACAGTGGCAACATGAGAAGACACCTCTGCACTACGGACCTGCTGGCTTGTCCAGTGCCCTGGTTGACAACAGCTATTAAAGTCAGTGGTTTTGAGGGTACTTTTATTCTTTGGTTTCACCACTTGGGATTTGATCGGTCAAACTTTACTTTTGTAATTAATTGATATACTGTACCTATTGAATCGATGCAGTTGTGTGTCACAATATGATTTTGAACACATCGCTTGAAAACCTCTATTTTTCGTTCAAACACGTACCTTACAATGTTCTGCCGCTAACGAGCAGAAAACAACTTACAGCTGGCTGTTCTAAAGCAAATGTTTCCCCGAGGGGTATTTTCCAGCAGAGGAACTGTTCAACTAAGCCCAATTTCAAGTCATCAAAACACAACAGTGCTGCTGCTTTTACGAAAACTAATGCAGACGACTTTATGACTGTGAAGGAAGAATGTCTCTGAAAGTTCATTTTCATATCGTAGCGGAGTGAATGGAAATCAATTACTGAATAAAAGGCAGGAAAAATTATATCATAGTTCTAAAATACGACTGCTTTCTTCAGGAAAAGATTGGCAGAAACGGCACGAATATACATTTTGTACATATGTATATACTGTGCATACATTGATACATACTGTAAATGCAATAGTGGTCAATCTAGAGTTGGGATGCTCCTTGAAAACTTCTAGTTCCTCAGGTTTACCCATATATATATTTATACATTTTTTCTATATACTTATACATACATATATACATACATACACAGATAGATAGATAGATAGATAGATATATGTAAAGTCATCAATGTGTCTTTATCAACACCTCACAAGAAATAAATAAGGGTTTGCTATTGTAAACATGATCCACTTCAAACCTTTCCATAAACAAGTTGGCATATTTAGGACTAAGGGGACAGCAAATTGTGACTGTAGAAAAACAAAATCTTTCTCAAACTTGAATTTTTTATCAGAACTATTTCAGACAGTTTAATAAGTAACTTCACAGATGGCAACTGCTGTTCCCTTGAATTCAAGTAATAATGCAAAGTGTCCAACGCCTCCTTATGTATGCCATAAGGAGGGGTTGGACACTTTGCATTATGTATGCCATAAAGAGGGGTTGGACACTGCATTATGCAAGTAGTCTGCAAGCTTGCAACAGAAAAAAAAATCAGAATCATGAATCCCACCAATAAGCTTCAATGTCCTCAAAAAACCCAGATGTGTCCCATACATAAGAAGGGACACAGTCCAGAAACTATAGGACACACTTAACAGCTTTTATGGATTTTATGCAATGTGTAACAAAATGGACCAAATCAAGAGTGTTTCTGATTTCACCTGAGAACTCAAGTGTGGGATCATAACTCAAAGGGATGTAGAAATCTCAGTTGATTCCTGTCTTTCTTTTGTAATACTACAGCACCCCACTTGTCAGCACTGCATATCACAATATACTCATCAATGGAAAGATCTTCGAGGGCCGGTTGTGTTGTGGAGATAAACTGGAATAGCATATTTTAGCACCAGGAGAAGAAAACAAAGACTGAACATTATCTTGAATCAAACAACAAAATGTCTGTGCAGAGGCACTGGTCACTGTGGGGATAAATAAACTTGTGAGCTTAACTTTACTGCCAGCTTGTGACTATTTCCCTGTCTCGATGACCAGTGTGCACAGAGAAAATTGTGTTCAGTCTTTGCAGAAAAAAAAAATCTTGATTTGACAACAGAAAAAAACTTAAACAGTTCAACCCTTGTTATAAACAGATCAGCATATTTGGGGGGCACAAGAGAGGCATTTAGCCAACAAAGCAGTTTCTAGATCACTTAGCTGTTGGATAATTGTGTCAGAGGTCTCGGAGCGCCCTTTGTGTACCCGTCTGTGCCCCCTGCCCCCCCAACTTTTCCTTGTGCCCCCTCTGGTTCAGATGATTTATCGTGGGGGCTAAAAAAACATGTAGCAATGGATTCATTCCCAGATTCATCTGTTGACAGCCCACTGGATGACTGGTCACCTCTTCTGTGCACCCTGTGTGGCCTCTCCAATTGCCAGGGATATTCCCAGTCGTTTTCATAGTTCAGCGTGTCTCATCAATATTTCTTGAGTTGGTCTCAGCCAGCTCCTTTTAATAGGAATCAATCAAGGAGGCACAGCATTCATTCAGCTACATTATCTGCTATGAGCTGAATAAGAGTGCATATCCTTCCATAATACCAACATTTCCAGGTTTTGGATAGGTCCTCTTGTGTATATTTAATGACCAGCAAATCTTCACACTACTTCTCGGAGAATGAGTTGTCACTGCCCAACATAGGTGCTTTGTTAATTCTCAGTCTCCATGGAATTGTTTTGTTTCTCAAATGTTGGGATGAAGTGGAACGATGCAGCGTGACGCCTTCTTTTTAAGTGTTTTAAACACTAAGAACCCAGAAAGTTGAAGATGTCCTTAGAAGTATTTTGAGGAAACTGTGTTCTTTCACAAATGCAAATTTTAAATAACCCGCTGTCAGTGCACAAAAGCACCATAATGCATAAGGTCTCAGTTCCAGCCAAACACTTCTCTCCTTGCTTTAACTAATTTGTTCCTCCTTGTGTGGCTGAACAGTGCCAACATATTGAACTTTCCAAGTGTTTGGTGGGAATAAACAACTGTAGACTTCTGATGGCACAGAACTGGATACCAGTGATATTACAGGAACACATGAAGGTGTTATAGTAGCAAAACACCCACGGACTAACAACAGTTTACACCGGACATCTGTCAGGCCCTCTTGAGAAAAAACTTTGCCAGAAGTCTACAGATAAAGTTCAATATTCCTGAATAAATTGGATAAAAACAAAAAGTGACTGGGAATAACCTGCCAATTGGTATTAAATTATCAGACTCAAATCTTTTAAATCTCCTTTAAAAACAAATTGTTTTGTACATAACTCCTCTATGTCATAAAAACACTTACTCTCTACTTTCTTCACTGTTTCTCAGTTTCTCAGCTATTTTGTCAGGATTTTTTTTTTTTTTTTTTTTGCTTTTTACAAATACATTTATCAGTTACTGTGTTAAGGTGTTAATCACAATTATTGCTCATTTGTTTGCAGTTGTACAGCACTTGGTAACTCGTCTTTGAAACTGCTCTAGAAATAAATTTTAATAACGGTCAGACTGGCCACCAGCACTCACCTGTGTTCTTTATAACCGAAGTTAAACTGTTGAGGAGGGAGCCAATTTTACTCAGGTCAACACTGGGCACGCTGGCTGGAGGGGCAGCCGTGGAGGACGGGGTGTGTGTGACAGGCGGCTCTTTTGCTACTGACGACTCTGTTTTATCAGGCACTGCACTGGACACTGCTGTGTTGGTGGAGCCTTTAACCTGCTCCTCAACTGCAGAGGAAAACAAATGTAAAAGAAGGTTCACACAAGTTTTTCACACAAAATTGGTCTATGTTTGGATACTATCAGATCAAGACTTCGTGTCATTAAATGCAATAACTTGAGTTCTTCTTGCTGTGTTTTTTCATTCATGAAATGCTGAGAAAATAGAATGGCAAAATATTCATCTTATCAAAAGCAAACGGCTTGTTCTAAGTGCAATAAAAACAGAATGAACTGCGTAATAGCATAAATTGCACATGGAGCCAATGTGAGTAAATTAAATGGGCAAAAACAACCTTTACCCACAACCACATCAAGTGTGTTGAAGACATTTACAAATATAGAAAGGCATAAATAAAGTATACTTCAGCCAATACAGAGGGAGAGTGTACATGAAACACTGAAATGATGTTTAAAATAGCTATATAACTGACTCTCTGTGTGGTAGAAATGCCTGTAATTTTGATTTGATGGCTCTACTGGTTGTGAAAAGCATTTCATGGGGAACTGTTTAGACGCATCAAGAGGCTGCAACAGGAATTTGGACGATCCTCTGCATGATCCTGTCACTTCGCTTTTCTGTGATGCCACCCATTTTCAGTAATTTAACCCATTTTCCACACAATTATGCCAAGGAAAACCAGTAATTAAAACAAGAATTGTTGTTTACTTAGCTAAACTTTTAAAAGCCTTGTCCTGTCTACTTAGCCCCTACTGACTGAACTGAGAGACCAACCTCACTCCTTACCTATGATGACCACACTCTCCGCTTCATCCTCAGAGAGCTCCATGTCCTCCACTTCACGATTGTCACTCTGCCCGACAGCGAAGGCGGGTTTGGGGGATCCTCCAGGGGAGGACAGTGGGCTCGGGGCTGGTGGCTCAGCCTCATCGTCCATAGCGGATCCGTCCAGATCCGGATCAGGTTTGGGCAGTTCCAGGTCGTGGAAGGGGGATTCTGAGCCTGTTGGAGAGGGAGCGTCTGCAGAGGGTGAGGGAATGGGCGACTCATCCAGGTCAGGTAAGGTGGCCTTCAGGCTGTCCAGCTTACGCTTCAGGTGGGACACCCGGTTAGCAAACGTTTGGTAGGCCTTGAAAGGCAAAGTGACAAAACATCAATAGACAGACAGAAAACAAACAAAATTTACTATCAAAGGAACTTATCAAGTTAGATTCACACATTCAGTTTTTGTAATTTCAAATCAAAAGTAAAGGTAACATTTATGGATAACATTTGTTTTCTGTAGTGTACTTTCATTTTATAGGGTCCTTTTTTAAAGAACTTTATATGTTGTGTTTGTAACTTTATGTTTTCTTTTTTAAATGCCCTTTGTATATGCTGTTTTTGGAAATGAAGGCTTGCTCAGCAACACTGACTCATGAAAGGAGTGCACATAAAAATCTGACTTTAAACTGAACTTCTGCTCACACTCCAAAAAGACAGTTGTAATTAATTTGAACTTGATAATTCTAATGAGATGATTCAGCTTCTTTTGAGTAAGCATACTCCGCTCCAAAGTGGTTCTCTGAATAATACAGACAAACAGAATGTCAAAATATGCCAGTGTGAATAATTTACTGCCTCTTTGGTTAATCACAGCCTATTCAGTGTTGTCATAATTTTCCTCCACTGTGTTTTGTTTATCAGGATACAGCATGGTAAACAAATTTTTAGCTGCATGGGCATGAAGATCAAATATAAGCATTTACTTGCTCCTGTTTTATCCTGCAATCAAGATGAAGTTGCACGAAAGCTTTCTTACAACTCAATGACGTGAATATTAATGACTCTTCCAATACAATTCAAATGAAAGCTAATATGCACAACTGTTCAGAAGAATAAGTTTGAAAGAATGAATGGCTCATGAATCACACAGATGAGCACAAATTCAGCTGTCACTCACATTAGCAACGATTTTGACCTCCTGGTACTGCATCTCATAGAAGATATCTGCATTAGTGAGGGCTTCTAGGAGAGGAGGCCCTCCTTTGCTTTGCCGTTCAAGGAATTTAACAAAGTCCTGGAGCTTTGCACTTCCTTCCTCGAAGTCCTTGGAGAACTTCTTTCCTCCTGCTTTATCTGGAAGAATCAGCGCACGTATGGGTTTTAGGAGGGCCGACAAAAACGAGTAAAAAAACACAAAACATACAAAAACCTTAAAGAGACCCATTTGTGTCTTCCAGGGCTTGTCAGTGGGTTTTAAATGTGTTAACAGTGTAAGATGAAGTCACCTTTGAGTTTCTTGAGGGCGTCAGAACTGCAGACATCGACCCTCATGGCTGCCAGCTGCTTCTCTCTCAGATCCACCTCTTCTAGAGAGCTCTTATACTTGGACAGCTGATCTATCAGCGCCTGAGGCTACAGAGCGGAGAACAGCCAGTCACATATCCAAGAGTGGAAGTCAACCAATTAGGCACTTTAGAGAGCCAATACTAATATCTGAGGAGGATGAATAAAGCGCAATCCTATGTGTTTTTTTTTAATAAAGACTTTCCTTTAGAATTCTGCAAGCATATTTATTTTTGAACAAGCTTAAAGAAAGGTAAATGAGATTTAGTCAATACACAAAATATATTAAATCAGAAGAACAGCACCAAATCAGTCATTCATAGCTGCTGTCCATTTTCACAGATTGTTAGTTCTTTACAAAAGCTCCTAACGTCTTTCTTTAACTTGCTCAACTGATCTACCACAAGAAAATAATATTAGGTAACATTTTTTTAAGTTATCTGGCAAACTTGCTATCTCCACTGTGTCTATTACGTCAGCTTGAAATCAGTTTTCTTTCTCACCACAAACTCAGCAACGATCCTGGACTTGAGAGCTGCTTTAGAATCAACTGGAGCTGAAAAAAAGATTGCATCCAATATAATTAAAATAATGGTCGTCATTTTACCATTATGCCAGTTTTACAACACTGTTAAGAAATGTTTTGCAGACATGAAAAACAAAAACGTAACAAATGAAAACGTCATGCATGGTTTAAGATAAGCTAGGAAGGGCTACATAAAATTAACAAACTCATTTCTAACATAGATGCCCGGCCTGGCCCGCTGGTGGCGCTAGAGGGGAGGCCATGAAGTCACTCAAAATGTCAGATTTCATCCTCTAGCCAACATGAATGCTGTCACAAATCTCTTAAAGCTGCCACGACTACAGCTAGAGGGAAGGTCATGGGGTCGCCAGATTAAAAAAGGGATCATCCTCAAGATAGCATGAATGTTACAACTAAAGTTCATGACAATGCCAACTTTCTGCGATATTCATGTGCAGCATTAACAATTTGACCTGTTGGTGGCGCTAGAGGGAAGGTCATCTTGGGTGATCGGATCACACAGATAGCTTTAAGTACATCAGTTCACATGTGGCATTAAAATGTGTCTCCACATGCATCGGGTGCTAGTGATAGGATCTCACTTCCTGCTCTATATGCAAAGGAACATGTACATCATATCGGTTTGCAAACACCAAATGCGTCATTGTTTGTAACCACAGGAAAACAACAATGCACTTCCCGTGTAAAGACATTTGCACAAACTCTGTAGCTGCAACGGCTTAAATCGGACAGCGTGTTTAGTGTACACTCGATCCATGAGAATCCATTTTGCTTGTTGCTCTTGCTTCTTCTTGTTTTGTCCTTTAATATGACGTCAGTGGCGCTCAAATGAGTGCGTACTTCCACTTACACAGAGGTCGTCCGCTAAAGACGCGGTCCTTCAAGAGCCGTCTTTCCACTGTCGTACCGCTGCGAGCTAGGGCTGTCTTGGAGCCAGACAGTGTTAATGGCCTCCAGCCTCAAGCCATGAGAATAAAAACGATTCACGTTTCCACTGTTGTGCCGATAGCTCTGCAGTCTTGTCCCGTCCATGCACACGAGTAGGAAGTAGGGGGTGAGTAGTTAAAGTGTGCACACCCGGCACCGGCTCACTACTGCAGAATACGCACCACAGGTTTTTTTTTCCTTTGGACACGACGGTGTCCGTTGTGTGCTTTAACTGCCTTGTACTGAGAACTCAGTTTTTTCAGAATTTTGTGGACTTGTCCCATCGTGCGTTGGATCTCTACCACGGTCAGCTCTCTCACTATGTACTGCATAATGTCCTCATTTCGGCAAACACGGGAAATTTGACGTTTTTTTTTTCTCCGTTATGTTTCTGTAACAAAAGTGAGCTGCTGTGCTGACATCTGTACTTTTCAGTTGTACCCATTTCCCCACTTACCACCCTTAACTCCACCTCAGACCCTGGTTAACCCTGTATGGCCCATAAGCACATGGAAACTGGCCCCAACATAACTCCACCGATGTACAATCAAAGACCAGAAGTGACAATGGAAATGCGACTGGCCTTGGCACGCACTAGCATGCCTGGGTTTGCCCGCCCAGGACATATTCACGCACACACTGCTAAAAGAATACAGCAGGCAAAAACAGGCTAACACGGATAATGAAATCGATAAAAAAAAAAAAAAAAAATCACAGGTAAAGGCTGTATGTGAAATGTGTTTTAAAGGTGATTTAGAGGATGACACTGACAGCACTGAGCCAGGGTATTCATCAAAAGACAACAAAAGAAAAAAGCTGATGCTCTCACTTTTTTGTTCCACAGGTGTCTCAGGAGGGGACTCCTCTTTCAGCAAGTGACCCCTGAGCTCAGCAATGAGCGCCCCCGAATACACACCCCTGTCCTCCCAGATAGACAATATCCTCTCTACTGACTTCACCACCTTGGAGTTCGCGTTGGTGCTGCAGGGCAAGATGAGAGGGGAAGAGAGGGGAGACGACAGACGAGAAAGGAGAGGGGAGAAGTTACATTTTAATATTGTGTAATAGGTCCTTTCTGTTTTATTTATGAGCATGGTATAGCTTTTAAAAAATAAAACAAACAAAGGCATGGAATGATGAAGTGAAGCTGAGTGGGAAAGAGCGAGAGCCACAGGAAGGAAGGCACAAATGTGACAACACACCCAAAAAACACAAACACCACACCTACGTCAAATATTCAGCATGATGGGACTGACAAATGACACTGACTAACAGGACATTGTATTTTGTGGGGTGTGTGGCTTAACACTCCTTAAAACCACATCTCTACACAAACAGCTCACCTGACCAACACGAAGGCATCGGGCAGCACCTCAGCGAATGCCGTGCGGTACACAATGGCATTTTTCCTTTTACAGTTCTGAATGACATCGTTGGCGAGGTAAAACAAGTTGAGCCTGTGTAAGGCATCAGCTGTCAGGAGAGAGAGAGAGAGTGAGAGAGAGCAGAATCAGTTTATCTGGTGAGGCAGAGGGTTGTGCTGACAGAGACCGTCCACCCAAACAACCTGACCACAGCCTCTGTGGTGTAAAACAAAAGTGAATTTGAACAGAATCAGACAAAATTCTCTGTATTACTGAGGTAATATTCAATTTGCAGTCAAAAGGGCAGTCAAAGAAAGAGCAGCAGAGAAATACAGTGTACAACTAAATCCCTCATGCATTTGTGTTACCGTATTAAAACATCAATTTTATTGCAATTGCGATTCCCCAATAAAGTGCTAGAGAACATACAGGATAAGATAACATTTGGTGTGGTGTACACACAGTGTACAAATAGAATAAGTCCACTGCATGCAACATGTGCACTGCACTGCAATACATCAGCAAAAAGTATTGAAATCTGATTCTATCATTTGAAATAAATTAATTTATAGCTGCAAAAATTAGTCAAATAATTTACTAACTCTTAAATGAATTGCTATTTTGGTAACCGTTTAATCGTTCTGAGTCATTTTTAAGAGGAAAATGTCCAAATTCTCTGATTCCAGCTTCTCAAATGTGAATGTTTTCTGGTTTCTTTAGTCTTTGGGTTGTGGACTGTTGGTTGGAACAAAACAAGACATTTGAGGACGTCTTGAGTTGTGGGAAATTGCGATCAACATTTTTCACCATTTTCTGATATTTTATGGACCAAACAACTAATTGATTAATTGCGAAGATAATCAACAGATTAATCGATGATGAAAATAACCCTTAGTTGCAGCTCTAAATTCATCAGGGTGCAAATACTGACAGATTAAGTATGATCAAGGGGTGACGCAGCAACTGGATACAGATCACATTCAACGTATTGGCTCAACGATACAAAACTGATGCCAAAATATTTCAAGATTAAGTCAACATTACCTTGAATAGATTTATCATGTTTACAGAAAAACGCCTTGGCAGCTGTGACTAGCAGCACAAGATGCTGTTGTATCCCTTTAAAGAGTAGGTGGTTTGACTCTCAATGAGGGCCAGCCATAAAAAAAGCCCTCATGTTGTGAGCCACTGCAGATCAAAGTGTCCAGGAAATGGCACAGTTCATGTCGGGACAGCATATGCAGGTTGCTCAACTTCCATGTCTTCCAAGTAAACACAATATTTATCAAACAAGCTGACAGCAAGTTAGAATGTAAACAGATTTATTTATTACACTGACGGAGAATCTGAATGTGTGAAGCATCTAGCAGAAAAAAATACATACACAACTGATCTGTGCAAAATTCTCAAGATGTTCTTTGAACAAATGTGAAGTAAACACTGTATTTGACCTGACCACAACACAGTTTCTGGGGGGATTCAACTGTCATGGCAACAAAAAAAAAACAAAAAAAAAAACAGCAAGCTGAGAGAAAGAAAGACAACAGCTCCACTTTCACAGGGCAGGACAGTTGATCAAGTCAAACGCTGTAAACTTTTACTGCAAGTAAACCGGGGTTTGGAGTAATCCGATATCTTGTGTGCATGTAAACGTAGTGAATGTTACCGAAGGACTAACACGCACAGAAGTCCATAATAATGCTGTTATCGCATTCAGTCGCAGTGAACACAAATTATAAAAAAAAAAAATACATTGGCCTTGTAATATTAAAACAGCCTCAAATCAAACAGAAAATTAGCCAGGGCAAATTTATTCTAGTGATGGTGTTTCGTTTGCTGTTTTCCATCAACCAACGGGACTAAGACACTGAGTATATACACCTCAGAGAGGGAGTAAAAATAAAGATTAAAAGCTTTGCTAGTCCTAAATTTGTGGAAACTGCTAAGGACCACAGAGTGCTTGTTATCTTGAGAAAAAGTAATCAGTTACAACAATCAATATATCTACATTATAACAATATCATGATGTGAGACTAGATATTGTCTGGGATTTTGGATATCGTGATATCTTATGACATCAGTGTTGTCTTTGCCTGGTTTTAAAAGCTGCATTACAGTAAAGTGATGTGATTTTCTGGCCTTACTTGACTGTTCTAGCTGTTTGTTTTTAGATAATGAAAATGCCTACTTATCAAAAATGTCAATTTAAATATTAATCAGAAATCTCACTGTATAAATATTTTATGAAAGCACCAAAAGTCATCCCCACAATATCGATATTGAGGTATTTGGTCAAAATATATCATGATATTTGAGTTTTCCCATATCGCCCTAATGAACACACATTCATTTGCTTCAACAACAAGGACCTCTTCCTTCAGATTACACTACTGGCTTCCTTAATGATCAACTGAATGCAAGTGTCTCTTTAGTGTATTTTTTGTGTGCCACCACAAGCAGTTGAAGATGCAGTAAAAAAAAAAATAGAAATAGTAAACCTGTGAGCTGAAGCTAGTCTGTTTCTCTGCAGACGCATCTCCATCTCTCCACCATCAAAATCCCATCAAACTGATGAAAACGAGCAGAGAAAGTCTTCATTGACCTTTAAACTATGTTTAACCAAAACCAAAAGCTTCCTGAGCCCTGAACCTGCTGATCATTAAGGCTGTGTATCCATTTACACAACATGAGGCGCAGATAACATCTGCATGGCTGAAGAACTGCATTACCAAAACATCTCTATGTAGAGTCCATATCCTTATTCTACTCAGCTTAGAGGTGTTACAGACTTACAGACTACAGACTTAAAGATACAATGCAGGGCAGACTTCATTAAATCATCAGTTTTCATATGTTCTTGAAAACTTTGACTTGAAAATAGATAATACATCCTTGGGGAACCCTTCAACCATGATCACTAAAAGCTTGGGTTTCTTTATAACTTCTGATTACTAATTATTAGACATTATTAACACCTACATGCAAAACTCAAGTATTCACAGTCAGTACGGTGAGTCTGTCAGTCGAATGCGCAAGAAACACATTTCAGACTAAGAAAATCTGTTGAATCCAATAAACCACTGTAAAAGCAAGGCCAATATAGTGAAAACAATGTTCTCAAAAGAGGAGACCACACTGCAGCTGTGGAATGGAGAGCACAACCTGTGGAAAATGTTTGTAAATTCACATATTCATCGAACTGACTGAGTAGGTCTTGCGCCTCAAGTTTGCAAAAGAACGCTGAAATCCACATGAACCCACATCCACAAGAGATCATCTCTTGTTCAAAGCTCACAGACTACAACATGCATGCAAAGTCAATTCTACAAACACACAAAGCAAAATCTGAAGACAGAATGAGAAAGAGAATCTTTTTGATCTGAGCCTCAACTCATCTCAAGAGAAACAGTGCATACAGGTAAAAAAAAAAAAAAAAAAAAAAAAACTGAACTTGAATAGGTTTGAAAACTGACACCAGACGCCCAACAAAAGTCAAAAACATGTTGACTGTGGCTGCTCTATCAGCAATCAGTCAGGTTCCTCTATATCTGTTGAATTTTCTGAATTCCAGGAAGGAGGGAAGTTCATGTTCAGGTCCACAGTCTCTGCATGGGACTTTACGCCTGTATATGTAGCTTATCAACTAGATTCAAACACACATCACTCCTCCTGCTAGGATCTGTCACAGCAACCAATGCATCGGCAGGAATCAAGGAAAACTGGTTGCTTTGACAGTTTAATAATCAAATGACATTTCAAAATGAATCTGTCAGTAAGGCAATAACACAATAAATCGCTACCGATCGGAAACACTGAATGACAGCACGGTTTGCAAGTTAAGTGCAACAATTAGATTCGCAATATAATTCATAACAGTGCATGAATGCTTTTGCAAGGGCATTTCATACAGGAGGGAGGGAGCTGAAACATAACCATTAATGTAAAAGTACAAGGAGCGTTAGGAGAAAAAAAACAGGTAGCTGGTAAAAAAAACAACACAATTAAACTTAACTAAACTTAGTTTCTCTGCCACATAGCGTTTAGACAATTTAGCCTAGTTTTGCTATGATTAGGAGATCACGTTTTGTAACTCCATGAATAAGTTAAGTTAGTTAGCCTTACCGCACCTCCCCTAACCAGTGACAAACACTTGGGTAAATGGGTTCATTGGTAGGTTAATTGTATAATCTGAGAAATTAGCAATAACAAATGAAAACAGAAGGCAGTTTTAAACCCACTTTAATCCGTCCAATCAAATCCATGTACACCAACGAGTCCACCTGTTAACATTAGCAAGCTGAGTTAGCCACCGGAGGTTAAGACACTTACATTTCCTCAAACATTTCATCCAGTGCCGAACAATCAGGCTGTGGTACTTCTTGTTCTCGATGCACCACGACGACAGTCCCTGGATTGAATCCATCGTGTTGGACACATTTTGAAACTTCCTGTCCAACGTGGACTCCAGAGAACCGCCAGCAGCGCCCGCTCCTGCAGCCATGTCTCGGCCAGCCCGCACCGCCGTCTGCCTGCACCATGAACCGTGGACGCGGCTAGCACATAGCTTAGCCTAGCTTAGCTTAGCTTAACCGAGCACAGGCGCCCAACTGCTCACGTTACGTTACAAAGGCTTATACTGACTGTGCTGCGTATAGTTACTGTCTACCTCTGTAAAGCAGATAAAATACACCCGCAACGCAAATTTATGCCATGGTTATTCACATCATTTCACTGGAGAAGCTAAAAGTTGGGGTCTTGCGACGTCCTCCGTCTGTTTACTCGTTGCTGGCCAAACGCCTGGTGTGACGTTTCCGCAAACATGACGTGAAAATGAAATGGCGCCACCCAGAGGTGTGGAAGGCAGGCTCTGCGGCGCCTCCCATTGGCCCTGGAAAACGTTCAAGCTGATTCATGTGCGGCCTGTCAAGAGGTGCACAACACGCGCTCGTCGGAGGAAAACACGCCCACGCCCCAGACGTCAGGGGGCGGAGAGGGAGGAGAAGGAGGAGTGTTTTGTGCTGGAGCCGCAGACAGACCCGCTCAAAATCCAGGCGACGCGCCAGGAAATCAATCTAATACCTAACCTGCGTCACATTGTTTTTGCATAGCCAGTGCCACAGAGTATCACATGGACATTATATTAGAAGGGAATATATATTATGAGTATACATCTATTTTATGTATACATGTTGAATTCTGTAGGCTAAGCAAAGGTTTAAAGATGAAAGGTCTGTAGATACTATATTTTAGTATATTTATTTGTTTATTAGTCTTAAAGGGTAGTACGTTTTTTTCTTGTTTTTTTGTATTGATCCACTTATTTGTTTTGTTACTTGTGTTTAACTTTTCTAAAGATATATATTTCTCGTAGTGTTGAGAGGTGAATTTTGTGTAGTCTACTATTGTTTCTATACAATGTCTGGACGAGCTCCTGCTGTAAAACAAGAATTTTCCTTCATTGGGATTAATGAAGTACATCTATCTTTTAAATTCCTTGTAACTTCTGTTTCAAAAAGTAGTGCAGTCCCTCTTCTGTTCTCCAGTGTTCATTTTGTATCCATCTATCTCTAATTGGTAAATGATTATAATAAGACTGGGGGCTGCCTGGTTATTCAATTCACTGAGAAAGTGTGTAAATGCCATAAATGCTGTAGACTTTAAACTGTAAGATCACCATTATTAGACCTATTTCCTTGTGCAAATTTTGTGACCCCTTTCAAACAGTCCATGTCTGTCATTGCTTTCCATACCAGATATCAACAAACACATTTTTGATGAACCAAAAACATTTAATATATAAAAAACGTGTGCAGTTTTATCAAAGTCAATCATCAGTATGACAAATTTAAGTACAATATCACACAATTTTGTGGCTTACCCTAAATCAAAAACAAACAAGAAAAAAAAAGGTTGAAGAGAAATCTGAAGAGAACTGGCAAATAAAACTGCAAAGTAGATTTTACAACTACTTGTCCAAGTGTCCCCGGTTTAAAATGAAAGCAGTGAAATACCTACGTTGTTATTTCCTTTTTTACAGCAAAACCTTTTCTGTCGGGTACTTCTTGTATACTGAAACAGCGTAAGAAAGGTTAATGCTATTTTTCCAGCACATGAATTCCTGAATGCAAGTTTGTTTTTAACAACACATAAACCACTGCCAATGAAAACGACAAAGCTAACGACAGTGCAGCCTGAAAAACACATATATACAGCAGCAGGTTGCCATCAAAAGTTTGGCATCAAATAATTCTCCTCAGCCTAGGAAATGGCTACAATAAGCTCACCTGAAGGTCAGTAATCATCTGGTCATTGGTGGCCATTAAATTTATAATTCTTCAGTCAAATGATACACTTTTCTCATGATGTTGTTCTTTACCAAACAAATGTGTGTTTACGTCTGACTGTATCATGTAAGTATGGCGGACTTGTAAGAAGCCACCAGGGATAAAAGGCCATTCAACATGAATGATAATTCATATACGGTGGTTCAATACCCCCTAAAAATAGAAAATAAGGTTTTGTTCTTAGTCGTCATGTCTCTATGATATTCCTCATCGACAGTAAAGCACAATTAGCAAGACTGACAACAGACAAATATAACGGCAAATCAATTGTACAAATTCATCTTTAAAAAAAGGGGGGGGATTGGGGGCTGTGGGGGTGGGGGGGCACAGAGGCAGTCCATGGCCTTCCTAATGACAGGAACCTCATTTAGGACATTTTGCCACTTTGAAGCGATGAGAAATACCTATGTGAACAATACATCTGGCAACAATCGAAGATCCTTTTTAAACACCGTTTGACACCTGACATCTACAGTGTCAAATGATGAGATTACAAAATAACGACAATAAGCAAAGTCACAAAGCACTCAGTCTATTCAGATGTAACACACTCATTGGCTCAAAAAAAGGCTGCATTAAGAATTCAGGTTTTCAAGTACTGAAGCTTTTAACACAGATCGTTCATAAATAACGCTCTTTGACGTTAATATCGGTGTAATATTTCCTATCGTATTCAAAGTGCAACTACGGCTATTCCTATTCACACAGGATCAAATAGGCTTATTACAAAGCTCTTCATAAAGAAGCTGTCACTGTAAAGTAAGGTGTGTTTTTAAAAAAAAAAAAAAAAAAAAAAGGTTTTGTTTGGCACTTCTTGGCAGTGTGTCAGTGCCCACAGTATGGCAGG
This sequence comes from Myripristis murdjan, assembly GCF_902150065.1. Lineage (NCBI taxonomy): Eukaryota > Metazoa > Chordata > Actinopteri > Holocentriformes > Holocentridae > Myripristis > Myripristis murdjan. The sequence continues at coordinate 13,402,516 of NC_043990.1, forward strand.
GTATACAATCACTAAGGTGGCGAAACACTTTTTTCATCTTTCCAAGTGCCTTTTTCAACGATCTCTGTGCAACGACGACAGAAACAGCTTTGTGAAAGTACCACGAATGAGCCGCTGTGAGCTTCTTCACTTCTGGGAAGGTGGAATCTAATCCATTTCTGATTTTCTTACACCGTTAGGTCTCTATTCCATGATATGAAAAAGATACAAAATGGAGCACAGACTGCTTCATCACATCACAAATGGAACGTATTTCCAACATCTTATTAGTTAGTAAACCTCATTAATGAATAAAAAAGTAACACTCCCTTTCCAACAAAATATAGAGAACTGATGATAATATAGTGCAATGGGCGCAGTGTAATCTAATGTTACACTGAGTAATAAGGTGTTGCTGAATGTCTCTCTGCATTCCTCCTCCTCCTCCCCCTTTTTCTTGATTGACATGCCTTTGCACAGTTGTTTCATCAAGGGCAAGCTCCTCCCCTAGATTTATTCTGATGTCATCTAGTCCGCCCCCTGCCATCACGTTGTCTGGCACGCCGTGGCACCTCCATGTGGCAGCAAGGATGGGCAGCTAAGGTGAATCAGCGGTTGCAACAGCAGAGCTTGAGGACACCGAGCCGTCTTGTGTCGCAGGGCTGCCGCCGGGAGACAGGAGGACGGCGGAGGGGGGAGAATACTCCAGCCTTTCCCATTTTTCATTTTCTTCCTTGCCACATGACTTTGATGGCCTGGATAAAGTGCCAGTGCTGTGTGTCAGCTCATGTCCAGATGCCCAGTTGCCCTTGTCTGGTTCGTCTTTTACTTCCTCTGGACCTTTCTGTTTTTTAGCTGCTCCGGGCAGGCATGTGGAAACAGTGTCTTGTGGGGCCTGGCAGCTCCTAAGATCTCCTTGTTGATGGTGTTTATACTGGGGTGGGACTGTGCCAGCGGGGTCAGTGTCTGACCAGCTCAGCTTTCGTTTCTGAAATGGAAAATTTTTTAAAAATAAACAACAACAATAGCAACTGTAGCTTTACAAATCTATCATGATAACAATCACAGGAATAATCAGACTGAGGAGACTAAGCTAGCAAACTCATTATCCTGCCAATTCTAATTCATCTGCTTTTATGTGATGCTTTTCATCCAAGTACTTCACTATTATGTTGTTTTTATCTTGTGGTGCCTTCATTTTTGTTTTCACTTGCACTCAAACTTCAATATCATTTATTACTGTGGCAGAATAAGGTCAGAAAGGCAAATGAGACATGTAATGCAACCTTAATTCGGCAGTGCCAGACGGTAACAAAGGCAAAATCCAGGAACAGGCTCACCTTCACTGGGATATGGAGCTGGTTTTGGTGCCAGCGTGTTGGGAGACTGGAAGCGGTGCTCTGGGTCAGAGTATCTGAGGACTGAAACGCCACCTGAGGGAACCACACTTTGAGCATCATCTCCACCTGTAGCAGGGTTCGCAGGTACTTTTCACTGTGGGGAGGAAAAAAAGGGGAGAGATGAGACCAGCATTACTGACAACTCTGATTCTTACTAACAACTACAACACCGTCACTACAATCAAATATTAGACCAACTACTTATTAATAGTGACGTTCACTGGCTCACCCCATGTCAGGCTTCTGCAGGATCCCCACAATCCTCTGCAGTCTATCCGTAGCGACGCTCTGCTGGAAACTGTTTAAACCTGCCAAGGATGACAAATAAAGTTTGAGTGTCTACTCAAATGAACAACACAGACATTGTGTTACAGCATGTGAAATCTGAAGAGACAATAATCATGTTTGATGTTGCAATCTACAGACCTTTGTCAAATCTGCCCGTTTTCAGTCCGTTTAGAAGCTCAAGCAAAGGTCTGATAAACCTGCGCAGATCAGCACACTAGCAGAGGCAGAGCAGAGGGAGACTTGTGTTACACCTCTCACAACGTATCAGTTTCAGAGCAGCACAGGTCTCGTCCATTTTATTGATAGATAGCCAACCAAACCCTTCCTGAGCTCTATTGATCAGGGCAACGCTTTATATTACAGTCCTTGTAGTAAGTTAGTTAATAGGTAATAAGGGCCCTTTAAGTCCTTTATAAGATGGCTATTAACATTATTAAGTCTCAATAAGACTATATAAGTGTATTAATAATAGCATTAAAAACACATGTAATATTAGGTTATAACACATTTATAAGCTTTTATATAACTCTTGTTAATAGTTTATAGACTTTTTGGACATTAATAAAAGCCTTATAATTATTTATAACAGCATTACATACAAATTTACTGAGTTTATTGAGTTTTATTGTGGTAAAAAAAATAAATGTGCATGATGAGTAAGAATCAGAGTTGGAATACAGTTATAAAGTCTTATAAACACTTACTAATGTGGATAAGCATAAGGGCCTTAGTACCTACCTATTAACTAACATTTATTACGAGAACCTTAACATAAAGTGTTGCCTTGTTCAATCTGAAAAATAAGATACATGATGGTTAAATCAAATTAAAAGTGCTCACTTTCTGAGCGAAGGCCAGGTCTCCCGGTGTGGCTGATGATGAGCCCAGCGTGGCGGCTCGGGGCGACGGGGCCGAGGTGCGGTGCTTGGGTTTGTCAGGACAGAGTTCTGCTTGGTCCTTCTCAGAGCCACAGTATGACGGATCTGAATGACCTGAGAAGGCAAAATATTTTCCAGAGTGTGTCGTTGCTTCGGCATCAGAGAACGGCTTGCTTACTCCACTCTCCCCCTCTCCCTCAGAGGAGAAGATGTCTGCCTCATCCTCAGTCTGCTCACTCTCGCTGAGGAGGAAGCTTGGGGTAGAGGGAAGCGAGTCATAAGACGGCCATTTGGAAGATTTGCCCAATGAATTCATGTCTGCAGCGAGACAGAGAAAAAAGGGGGAGACAGAGCAAAAATGAGAGAGACAGCAAACAGGCAAATGTAACCATAATAACAGACATCTGAGCTGAGAACACATTCAAGAAAATATTAGGAGACCACCATTCAGTTTCCACAAGACCACTAACCACCAGCAAAACAATTAACGACTATTCAAAATGACAACAGGAAAAAAAACAATGCCGGGCTATACAACTAATCAAGTAACATTTTCTTGTTTTAGATGAAACAACAGCCAACAAAATTAAGTTACGCCCTAGAGACAATCCATTAAATTCTAACTCAGAAAATTTTAAGCATTCTTTTTCCAACACCTCATCCTGCAATCTCAAAATTCAGCAAAAAAATCCCCAAATTATCTGTTTGTCAATATCAAGCAGCATTTTATCAGCAGCATGCTTGTTGCTCGGAGGGCGAGAAGTTGCAAGGCTCTGCCAGCAGCTTGCAATCTCTGAAAACTCACCCAAGTCGCAACATGTAGAGTCAAGACAAAGCAATTCAGGCAAACTACCAATTTTCATAGCTCATCACAACATGAAGAGGGAGAGGACGCGCACACACAAACCCTGCTGTGGATCTGGGAGGGAGTCTCTTTTAGCAAAACACGAGGCTTGCCTTCATGGTACACTCTCTCAAGGTTGTTTTTGGGGAGTGAATGCGTGTGTGTCCAAATCAGCTGTTATTCAACACCATGCCCATGTTAATGAATTTATCCATTAGTATTCACTCTCCAGCCTACAAAGCTAGAGACTACAGCTGTGGGCCATTATGATCAGGAGAGGTGCCTGTAAATGTACAATGCCCTGCAGCAGAAAGTGAGTGAAGGTGTGTGTGTATGTGTGTGTGTGTGTGTGTGTGTGTGTGTGTGTGTGTGTGTGTGTGTGTGTGTGTGTGTGTGGTGGGGGTGCCCGCATTTCCTGTATAAAGTACTTAGTAGTTGTGCGCCCGTGTCATATGAGGACAGAGGATATCTGCGTCAGCTTGGGACATGCGGTCAACTCTGGAAACAGCAGCAGCAACAAGAACAATGAAGTGACACACTGCTAAACCCACCTGCTACTAAACACACTACTATCATAAATATTCCGGATACATGCTTGTATTTCCACTGTTTCCACCACTTTTGCTATTACTTACAGCTGTCCAAGTCGACATAAAATCTGTAGCTAGTCGAATTAATAACATACTGCATAATAATCATCACGTGCGTAAATAAAAACAGGAATTTGGCAGGATTTGACCTCTGAATTAAAGTCGGGGGACATGGAGAAACACAGAAGGGACAAAAACGCGGCTGTAACGTCATTTAGACAACAACAATGTATCTTTTTTAAGGTTCGCACCACAAAGACAGACGGCAACAAAGGGAAGAGGAGACAGACAGAGCTCTCACCTTATAGCTGGTGGCAGACGAGCACGGACGACCGGGCAGACAAAACAACACAACTAAGGCACGGCAACTCGAGCTATCTGAAATGCGCAGAACTTATTTTATCCAAATGTGTCGGCGTGTGTGCGCTCCCACCGCGTTGTCTGCTCGCCCCGTTATCCCGTCCGCTCTCTTTCCCTCCCTTTTCCCCTCCTCACGGGTTTGTTTTACTTTGTCAGCTCTCTTTGCTCCAGCGAGGGCCGACATGTGCGAAAAGTACCACCGAGAACTCCACGGCCGCGGCACGTGCTGCGCATAACTCCGCGGTTGGCTGCCAAGCAGATCCGTCTCCTCCCATTGGCTCGGAGGGGGACCAATCGGCGCTGTTCTCGACGCCGATTGGCCGGTAATTGCGTGTGTCCCGCAGCACACCGCCGCACGTGTTGATGGTGTGGCGAACGGAGGAGGCACGCGGCGGCTGGGTATGTTCAGACGCTGGCACGAACGCACGAGCAGTTCGTAGTAGTGGATGTCTCGTAATAAGTCAAATTGACGTAGCTGACTTTTGCAATAAAATATTTATACACCTATTTATCCTATTCGATGTCGATGTTGGCGCGCGCGTGCGCATGTGTGTGTATGTGATTCGACATGACCCGTCAGTTCCTATCAGAGCTCTGTAATTTCTCTTTTACCCTCAAATTTATTAACATTTTTTACCAGTTAGGGTTAATTTGACCCCAGCACTATAAACCCCCAGAAAATTATTACAGTATACACTAGTTTATGTGTCTGGAACTTCTTTGTCCCTCTTGTTGACATCCTAAATATCCTCCTATATTTAAAAGTTCTTGTGGGAATTTGTGTTTTCCCCTCCAAATGTCATATGGACTGGACTGGTTCTCACACTGCTACAGGTGTGGTTATATTTGCTGAGGGCCCTAAAGGAGAGGGAAGCTTGTGAAGATTATCAAGGGCATGTTATAGCTCCTCAGTGTCATCCAAAACATCCAAAAGGGTTGATATTTCATGTTTTATACAGCTAAAAAGCCTGGTGGTCAGACAGGCCCTAACTAAACACTGATGCATACAAAATGTGTACTGGACATTGAAAACAGGGTCTGACTGATTCTAAAGATAATCAGAGGCTTAATGCAGCTGCAGGAAGAGCACAACTTCTTGTTAAAAGTGAAACCTCTGAGGAGGAGGAGGGTCATTTAATTCAAAGACAGGACACAACACCTCGGTATGATATGATAAAGAATGATGAATGCCATTCAGTTCTCAAAAGAATAGATCTTAGAAATGACTCAGGAGTCGAGGACAGCTCATTTATCCCATCATAGCCAAAATATAAGAGCTTGAGGGGTTTTCTCTCTCTCAGCCTCATCCTTAACATTAATAAACAACGTAATGTGCCCTCCCATTTGAAACTACACAGCCTGCCTTTAATTTAAAAAAAAAAAAAAAAAAAAATTACATCTTTTCATATCAGTGGGAAAAAGGAGACGGGCTTGTGAAACAGCTCTCTAAAACAAACCTGTTTTTAGAGCAGGCTGTGTTCTTCTGAAGCATTTTCCCTGCATTATTTATATCAAAATGTACTACAGGTGGGGGCAGACGTGAGAGTATGAGGCATGCTGTAGGCCTGCTAGAGAGAGAGAGAGATGGAAATGAAGAGCTTTGAAATACAGCCTTACATAATGAGATAATAAGATTGCCAGAGGTGTCATGAGCAAATTGCCTCGCGCGTCAGACGTACAAAGACTTACGGGAGGATGTTGCAGTGCTGACCGCTTGACCGCTGATGGGCTCCTTGCAGCCGTCCGGTTAGGTCATGCTATATTTCTAAATGACATTTATGAGTTATTTATTGCAATTAAACACAATGCAGCCAAATAATTAGGATTCCATTCCATGTTAGGTAGCCTTGGCATTGCTATTTTTCTTTAAGGATTGGGACTTGACCAGTTATGACCAATAATCATCAGTGTCTGCCTCATGCATCCTGAATAAAAATCAATATGGTATATTTTACATAACCTAAATTGAAACAGTTTTTTTTTTTTTTTTTTTTTTTTTTTTCCCAGTGAATGTGTACATTTTGAAAAGTATTGCATTTTATGTCTGGATCTGCCAATGGTCCATCACAATAAGAGAACGCATTATAAAGTGTTAATTCCTCTGCAGAAGAGACTCGATGTTCTCTGCAGTTGAAAAGATGTACATAACGGTATTGGCATCAACAATTGGTCAAAAGAGCTAGAAATATCAGCATGTCAGCTGTCTGCAAAAAATCTGATATCTTGCATCTCGAGAATGTAAAACCCTTGCACTAACCCAAAGGGGGCTCAATGAACGGGACTGGAGGGATGGGTAACAGATCATGACAGGTGAGTCAGACTGAGAGTGAGGGGAAGAGTCGGTGAGAGATCTGAGACATGCAACGTATTGAGTGCTGGGCGCAACACTGGGCGAGGAGGAGAAAAGCATTCTGTCTCAGTTTAATACCATTCCATGGAACGAGATTTAACATCAGAGATAAACTATGCAGCCTGGATCATGCTGGATGTGCAGAGCCCCTTGTATCTCCTTGAGGCACTATTCAAAACAAATAGTGATGCCATTACTTCCAGTGAAGGTGCACAGAGCTCCAAGGGGTCCATATATCCTGTGGCTCGGCCTACGACTGTGAGTCATGCTCTTTTGATGGCCATTTCTTGAGCGATTATTGTCACTGGGTCCTTGAGAGCTTTGGAGGACAATCTTTTTTGTGTGTTGCAGTCCTGGGTGTCCTGCATTGCACAACTGGAGGTTTGTATGATCAGGAAAATCAGAAAATCAGGCTGTGCTCATTTGAGGAATGCTGCTTGTGGTGCTGATCAGGGTTGTGGTACGAAAAGAGGTGGAGCAGTGGCCTGCCAGTTTGGAAGTGAGGTGGTAGAATAGGCTGTCTATGTGAATGTGGAGGTTACAATAAAAAAAAAAAAAAAATTGTGGCCCATTCTTATCACGTTCTGCCGATGATTGTCACAGGACACTGAACTGATGGATACACCATAGTCTATATTCCCTTTTCACATAAATTCGACTAAATTAGTTTTAACTCTCTGATTATGTGATTCTACATACTGCAGAGCTGTTTAGTTCTCCGTAGCTGTCAGAGTTGGTATCAGATGTCTTTCAGTGTAAAATATAGGTGACCTACTGAATCCCCCAAAACCCACCCATCCCATAATGCCAGCTACTGATCAAAGCCACAGCACAGGATATCAGCATGACCTGGTAACCTCTACAGAGAAGCTGATCCCGATGCAAATGTTTAACTTGCTGTGTGAGGAGAGGTAAAGTAAGTGCACACACATCCAAACACCCTGGGGTGAAAGCTATTGGTGGGACAGGCCATGCGTGGTTGATGTGTCTCAGTCCTGTAGGCACGCTCCAAATGGCTTGCAGGAGGCAAGCTTTGACATCATGAATGTACATCAACATCACACTGTGCTGAGGTGACCTCAATAATGTGTAGAGGGCTCAAAAACACTCACATCGTTGTTTAAATTCCCTACACTCATGTGCACCTACTTTCTGTGAGATATACCTGACCAGGGCTGCATGCCACAATTTATTCCAATTATTTATTTTTTATTAATATTAATCTGTTAATCTTTATTTTATTTTTGATTAATTCAGTTCTAATTTTGTCTATAAATTGTCTATAGATTCACCTCTAAAACTACCCAAGGCATTACTTTTATAATATAAACTGAGAAAAGTAAGAAAATCTAAGCAAATTAATGAAGCTAGAATTATCAAATGCTTGGAATTATTAGACAATAAATGACTAAAACAATTAATCTACTGTCAAAATTGACTGTTTCAGGACTATATACTATATTGACTATTTTCAGGACTATGTCCAGATGTTGGTAAAATATTACTGTATGCACACTGAATTGTGTCTGTATTACTCTACACAGTTTAAATACTGTTTGTTTTACTTTGTTGCTGAAATAAAATGATGAAGAATTTGTGAAATAATGAACCAGAGCAAATCAAAGAATTTCTTCAACAACTGAAACAATGCTCAGAAAATGATGATCATTTTATTATTTAATTGTTTTTCATCACTGAGGATTGTGTGGGTAGATCTCAAATGAAAAACACAAGAAAATATAATTGACCGAGATTTCATGGATTTCATGCTAACAGCAACAACAAAAGAGCACAACTTTTCCCTCCTTTCCAAATAGATGTGCTAGACTTCAGAGGAAAAATGCCAAGTCAACCTGAAAATGGCAACTGAACAAAATATTGTAACGTCTTCCTTTTACTTTTAAACAATGATGTGACCACCCGGAAGTCTGTTGACTGTCTGTTGATTTTTCTCATTTTCATGTTGTTCTTGTTGTTTTCCCTCTGGTTTATTCTTCCACTGCTGGTCCTGTCTGAACTGGTCCATAGAAAATGTCCTGTTTAATCACACTCCGTCTCAAGATCCGACCCAGGGATCCTGCCTGTGCGTCCTGGAGATGAAGGCGATCTTCCTGGCCATGTCGGCATGATAGATGCGCTTGCAGTTTTCATAGTTTTTGCGCTGTCTCTCTCGGCAGGGCTTCTCGTAGTACCGCTTCCTTCTCACAGTGTCAATGAGCCTGTCCTGACCCAGGACCCTGGAAGACACAGAGGAACAGGGTGTGAACAGCTGGGACTAAGGTCAGATCCAATCCACCCTGTTCACTGTGTAAAAGAGAACAAGGAGTACAAATAGCAGAGGAAGAGCAGACTGTACAGTAAATTAGAAGCTTGTAAGGGCAAAATAGTTCCTGTTTTAATTAAGTAAGTTCAACTTCCTCAGCTGACCAATAGAGAAAGAACTGACTCCAGCCATGACAAGGTGTGTGAGACTATGGATTACAAAAGTGATGGAGAGGGAAACCACTGCAATGTACAGAAGCCTTAAAATACAAATCTGTCACAGCATTATAGGCTTATGCAGAAAACACACACACAAAAAGCTGCACTCTCCCTCAGGCAGCAAGAAGAGTGCAACTCAAAACACATTGCCATGCAAGCAGTCTGCATGTAGGTTTAAGCCTTTGTGTTTTTGTGAGTGTGTGTGTGTTTTCTGCATTAGCCTTTAACACTGAAAGATGTGTATTTTACGGCTGTAATAAAAAGTTTTCCACACACTGCAGTGTGTCACTTTCGCTCTCTGTCACTTTTGTGGTTGCATTAGGCCTTTTTGGAAACCCCACTTTTTTGTATGTGGGGGTATGGGCTAACTGTAAAAACAGAAATTATTCAATTGCAACTGTCTCTGTACAAATTAATTTCAACAATTACAGCAGCAAGACAGTATACTGGAGAGCAGTCTGTTGCAGCAGACTGACAGATTACATTACAGGATATCCTCTGCCTGGACTACATATGGATATTACTTCAATACTGTGACATGGGACTAGATATCGTCTGGGATTCTGGATCTGGATACCATTACATTGTGATATGGTATAAGTGGTGTGTTTTCCTGGTTTCAGAGGCTGCACCACAGTGAAGGGAAGCAATTTCCTGAACATAGTAACTGTAGCTGCTCTGTTTTGGTCATCATATCCATATTACTAATGACTGCTTATCAAAAATCTCGTGTGTGCGTAGCTTACGAGGGCAGAACTGTTACAAAATGGACGTAGAGGAAATATGGTGGTTGATTTTGTCTATATTACCAAGCTATGTTGCTAAGGATACAGATTTTCAGTTAGGTAACTATTTTCTCACTGTAATGTTTACCTGCCATACACACATGGACAGAGAAAGGCACGTCATGTATCTAAAATAAACAAACAAGCCAAAAAATAAATGTAAATAATGTCAAAATTAAGCGTTATATGACTTGTATCACTGCGCAGCTGCGGCTGTTTGACATTGAGCTGGTGGCTAAGCTAGCTAACATTAGCTGGCTAATTAGGACCTGGGTACCACGAACACATTTTATTCAGTGATAAAAATGTTTTTAAAATGTTAACAAAGATGTGGTGTGTGTGACCTGGTTAAAGCCTTGTACGCATCATCCACGTTGCCCTCCTGGACCATCACCGTCCGAGCGATGAAACGGAGGTGTCTCGCCATCTTGACGCCGGTGCTTGCAGAAATGTGTGCCGGGCGGAAACAACCATCAAACGTTCCTGTGCAAACCCTGCAGCCTGCGGAAAATCAACGCTAGGTGGCGCTTCACTCAACTACCCTCGTACTTGACCTCTTCTCCCCGACATTGGTGCTTTATTGAACGTTTTGTGTTTGCATGCTTTCAAAGATTTATTAAAGCCAAAATTCACGTTGACCTGCAAAGATGTGCCTCTGATCCTTGATGTCCTCTTTTATTTGCGTGTGGCTTTGCAGATGAAAGTGGAGTGGGAAGAAATCAAAACAAAATTATGATTATTGCTCTTGTAGAGGATATTAAGAATTTGCCCCATGGGTCATATCCACTGGATCCTAGGACAATCCAAAAAATCTAACAAATTCTCTGTTAAGTTAGGCCAGGGATGGAAAAATTAAATCAATACATGATATTAGTTTTAGAGATGAGTCTTCTACCTGCAACAGCCACACGCACACACACACACACACACACACACACACACACACACACACACACACACACACACACACACACACACACACATCTTGTGCTTCTATCTTTGTGAAGACTTTATATTGACTTCCATTCATTTTTACAGCCCTCTACAGCCTTTCCTTAATCTTAACCATAACCAATGCAAGCCTAACCCAAACCCTTAACACAACCTTCACTTAACTCTAACCCTAACCAATAAACCAGCATTTGGCTTTGTGGTTGTGATGACTGGCCAAAATGTTCTCACTTCCCAAAAATGTCACCACTATTTTGCTTAAAAACACATCCTGGTCCTCACTATATTGTATTTACAAGTACACACACACACACACACACACACAAAACAAGCAAAGGAATGACAGACAGACAGACAAATTAATATTCACTCTCAGGGCCTACAGTGCCAGGCAGGAGGCAAAGGAAGGCATGTGGGACATTGTGCACGGCTGACTCTTCACAGATCATTATGCTATTATCATGGTCCGGCCCATGTAAAGTGAGACAGCATTCAGGGGAATATCAACAATCCGGCAGCTTTATGAAACTAAACCCGTCACCGTAGAAACTGGGATTGGGTGTCGAGTGTTGTCTTTTCATCATCACCGGCTCTCTCCCCTTCTTTCTCTCATCTCTGCGCGTTCGTCCTCTCTAAATCTCATATTCTTGGACAGATAATTGCACCGGCCGAGGTCAGCCAACGGTGAACGCTGGCCTGGATGCATCTACTTTGCATTAAAAACTACTTTTATCTGTCCGTTCTTCCTGTGAAATAGCGTCCAAGGTTAATTCACTTGCTTTATGGTAATGCTGTAGTTACTCTGGCACATTAAGTGGTGCCACAGGGAGAGAAAGCAGATGTGAATGCAATGGGCTGCTCAGACAACCTGCACAGATGCTATTGTGACTCTTTTTTTTTTTTTTTTTCATTGTTGTTGTTGGATGAATGTACTTCATTATCATGTTTCCAGAGGTATGAGGTATCACTTCTGGGGCAGAGCCAGAGACAGGAGTCCTATTTCCATTTGCATTTTATCTGTTTGGCAGATCATACTGGGCTGCTAAGAATCCACTATACAAGGCGATGGCAAATCAAGAGAAGCAGTTGAATTCATGAAAGTGGTTAGAAAATGTAGCCTGGAAAATCAGTTTTATGTCTCGCAAAATCAGTCATCTACTTTTTTTTTTTTTTTTTTTTTTTTTTTGTAAGACTTGGTCTAATTAATTAATGACCATTCAGTCAGTTCAGTTCAATTTTTAAGAAAGAGTCAAACTGAGAGCAACACAACAAGACAACACAAAATAAGACTGTGAATTTTCATTTTATTAACAGGCTTGTTCCAAAATTATAAAAGTATGCATTAACATTGTATTTGAGGCAAATCAACAGGAATTATGATTGGAGCATATGGTGCACATCTGCATTTTGGTATTTTGTATTTCTGCTGATTCCACGGCTGAAAAGGTAAACAGTGTCTTAGGTTTCTGTTTGTGTACAAACACAACATGTAAAGACATGAAACCTGCCAGAGTGGAAAAGGATCTCGGCTTGTCATTCATCCAGAGGCAGACAGACAAGACAACTTGGATCAGCTGTCTGTTTTGACGAGTAAAGTGATATCTCCATGTGTTGTTTGATTGGTTAATAGGGTGGTAATCTCATGCTGATGGCTTTTCCTATAGGAGCTGCTTTATCTTTTGCTCTGTCATTTCTAACTTTCCACCCCCGTTTCTTGGGAGCTTGAAGTATTTAGTTCAACCACATTATCTGATGTCACATTCCAAAGTCTTAATCTCTCTTTGGAGAGCTCCAAGGTGGAAGTTTTGCAGTGAAAAGGTTAATCACTCATTGGTTTTCCAGGTTTTGTAAAGTGGGCCCAAACACTTCTCCTGGCGCTGTCGAAGGCCGCTTTCATCAGCCTTATTAGCCTCCTAATCCAGGGGTTTTCAGACCTTTTCAAGTTCTGGACCCCCAAGTTGGCTTTCATTAAGTCACAAACCCCCATTCGAAGTGATTTTCTCCCAGCGATCCTGAGAAGATAGTTTGATTTGTAGCCTATTCATTAGTAAATTGTTTAGATGTCATACTTGAACACTCACAAGTAGATTCAAAATGGCGAGGTTACAACTTAATGTTGACGTAATCACTGATACTTTTTTTTTTTTTATCTTAACAAAATATAGTGAAATGAGACAATTACTAATTTTGCTGAGGAGCCTTGGAAGCCCCTCAAGGTCCCTACTTTGACACCCACAATCCTAATCCACTGTGCATCATCATCATCATCATCATCAAAGACTCACTGGACTACTGCCACATTTGGATAATGTAAATTCACTTTGACACTCTGAACAATCTAATGTTGCAACAATTTGTTCACTTCGTATCCAAATGTGTCACCAGGCTGAGATACAGTGTCACGGTGGAGAAAACAGTGGAATCAGGATGCATTGGAGGGGAACGCCATGCAGCCCCCCCTCTCTCTCTCCTCACACCCCACCCCGGCTGCACAGGCTGGCCCAGAGCGAGACCCGGCCGAGGTATAAGCCAATGAATGGAAGCGCAGATGCAGGCAGAAGGAGCCGCTTTACCAACCAGCTGAACCAAGACAGAGGCAGACACGGACCACCGGATGACACACGATCTGCACTTCAACTAAAATTTCTGTTTTCTGCCATCGTCGTTTTGATAACCGTGTGTGTTGAAATGGAGACAGAAATCACAGATTTCTCGGGCAAATGGAAAATGAAATCCTCGGAGAATTTTGAAGAACTTTTGAAGGCATTGGGTAAGTGACTGTCTATTACATATTTGGCACATTTTTATTCGATCAACTTTTAATTGCTGCAGCGATCAACTTTTAATTGCTGCAGCGCTTGTAGCCTATACTGACTATTTTGTTTGCTGGGGGAAAAGGTGAATGATGAGGTAGTCTCATCAGAACCATTTGTCCAAAGTCACAACAAAGCAAAGTTTACATCATATTTTCATATTTTTCGTTTTAAGAGCAAATTTGAAACATCTCCTTGTACTTTGATCTCAATATGAAAGTTACCTAAATAATGTATAGGCTACTATAGAGCTGAACAGCCAAATCTAGGTCACTGTTGAGACAAAAAAATCAGGAAGTATCAGCTTCTCAAAGGCTTGTCAGTCACTGGGCGCATCACATTGGCAGATGGATATGCATTGACTTGGTGGTCAGATGCAGGATCACAGGGGGTTTAGAGAGCACAAGTGGCTCTCTGTGGTTAAAAAGGCTGACTCCTGTTTGCTCCACTGTTCAGCATTTCCCTCTTAACCTACAGTCAGTGGCCAGGGGTTACATGCGGCTGAGGCGAACAGTAAGTTATGAGTCCTACTTTGGGCAGGCGGCAGGAGAAAGAGAGAGGGAGCAGGAGAGGTCAGTGAAGGGGCAGAATGTGGCATCCATTAAAAATCTGAAGACAAATAGCCTGTGGAAGAATACTAGATTTCTGCTCATCTGAAGCAAGATCCCGCTCATGCGCTTGTAATTAGAGCCAGTGTAAACGGAACTAAGCCTTGAAATGGGCCCCTCAACCAGCCTGACTTTCCATCATGCCCAGAGCCCCCCTCCCTACCCCTCTCCAGGGCTGTGTGTGTGTGTGTGTGTGTGTGTGTGTGTGTGTTGCCTACTTGGTATACCATTCCATGATCAAATATGGAATTGGCTGAGGGAAAACTGAATAAAATATGTGGCGCAGTCTTGAACTTTTGCTCCGAAACCGGTGCAGCTGAAATCAATGGATGGCACAAGGGGATAAAAGTCAGGCAGTTTTCATGTGCTTGCAGCACCTTTCTGCAATGTTTTCCACATTCAGAATGGATGAATGAAAGCTTTAGGAGAGGAGCATCATATCCCCACTGACCCCACCCTGCTAATCTGCACATGGGTGTTGGTATAAGATATTCAGTCTGGTTGCACTTTGCACATCAGTGAGTACGGCGTTGTTGCTACCAATTATGCCCCTGTCACTACACTGGTACAATTTTTCTTCAAGTCTGTTTTTATGCAGTGCATCTTGTCTACACTACATATCAGGTCCAGTTATGTTGTCTCTCTCTGTGTCTGGCCCATGTTGGAAAAATATTCTGTAACGTGTCCGTGTGACTGAAACGTGACCTTCCTGTCAGTCAAAACTCCACTTACATTTGCTGGAGCACCAAGTGAGTGAGTAACTGTTGAAGTTAATGGAGCTGTCTCATTATATGCAGCATAATCCAAGCATTTCATAGCCAAGCAATTACACTGTGGGTCCAAAAGTCCAGTATCTACCTCATTAGCTCCTCTATTTTCCTCACTGACAATGCCTTGTGCAAGAAATTGGCAAGATCTGAACAGTGGGCGATGACCAGGGCAGTGTCTGTGAGGAGAGTCTGCAAAACACATGGATCATTCTCCAGGATCTGTTTGGAAAAGATATAAGTTTGACTGGCACTTTATTCGTTTACTTTACTTTTATGGGGCTATAAAACATGACCCTGTTGACTTAAATGGTTTGGGGCTTGATTGTAACTCAATGGAGTTTTGACTGACATAGGGTCGACTAGATGATGACTTAATTTTTCACTTTTGGTGCACTATTCCTTTAACCAGGTCAAATACTACACCCCCAAACCACATATTTTATATTATTTACTCACTCTGAGTTGTCTTGAATGTCTGATGAAAAGATTTCCTGTGTTCTGTGTGTCCTAAACCCATGTACTTTTGCCAAAATGTTGTTAAATAAACCACTTCCAGAACAGGACTCCTGGCCAGCGTGCACAGCTGCTCTTGCATGGGGCATTTTCCAGAAGTGCATTATTGAGCAATTTTTTGTTGTGAAAATACATTGGTTTGGGACATGCTGAACATCTGAATGCAGAGTCAAAGCTTGGATTATGTTGCACAAGAGTTTGAGAATCTGAAACACACGTTTTCATATCTTTTTTGCTGCTGTGTGCTGAAGTCACTGAAACTCCCTTTGGACAAAAACTGGATGCAGTTTGTGGCAGCTTAATTCTCACTGAGGTGTGTTTGTAAAACTTTTTTTTTTTTTTTGTCAAACATCCAAGACAACTCGAGTAAATTATACAAAACACATGATTTTGGGGTGTAGTATTCCTTTAGTTGATGGCTCCAAACAATTATAATGATATCCTTTCCATTTTTCATAAATCAGCACCCACTCAATCAATGCAAGTGAGGCTTTCATCACAGATTTCATCCTGCTGTTCACTCTGTTTGTGTACGGCTGCCTGCGGTCAGGTGTGAATGTGTTCCTGAGGAAGATTGCGGTGGCAGCGGCCTCCAGCCCCTCAGTGGAAATCACCCAGCAGGGAGAGAGTCTGTCCATCCAGACGTCCACCAGCGTCCGCACCACTCATGTTTCCTTCACCGTCGGGCAGTCCTTCAACGAGACCACGGTGGATGGACGCCCCTGCACGGTAGAAATCACTCCCCTGCAGCTCCTCTTGTGTACATTTTTATATAACGTGCATACCAGTAGACTGTTTGGCCAAGGACAGCAAAGCTAACCCGGCCAGAGCTCTGCGCAGAAACATATGGAAATCATTTCAGCGCAACCCGAGAGTCATTCTTGGTGATAATACTGGGATCTGTTCTTCATTTCTTGATGCTGAGTGAGTGGTGGAAGACATAGCTTCTGACGGCCTATAAAATGTAATAGCATGTAGTGATCCAGACGCCAAGCTGTAGCTATCACAAAACCTAACCTCTGCCATAAAGTTTGGTACACTTAAAGCTAAGGACACAACCAGAGGACTTTCCCTGGGATTTTCACTCTTTGGCATAATCTTAAGAGTTGCCTGAGAGTCGTAACTCACCAGGACTCTAAAGACAATATTAGGCAGGTTTGATTTTATCTTAAATGTCAGGTTTTGGGTGTGGACTTCAATAAAAAAAAGAGCAAGAGGATATTGAGCAGTGGTGTATAGATTCTCTTTCCCTAGAACCCCAGTTGTCAAATGTGACACCTTCTTGGATAGAGAGCACAGCAAGATTCAGTAAACTTAGCTGTCATTCATGTACACTGTCAGTCTCCTCTTGTATGAATCCCTGCAGAGTTTTCCAAAGTGGGAGACAAGCAGCAAGATCAGCTGTGAGCAGACTTTGCAAAAAGGGGATGGACCCAAAACAGCTTGGACCCGTGAACTTACCAATGATGGAGAGCTCATACTGGTAATTAAAGCATTTGTTTTACAGCACTGAGACAGGACTGCTTCAATTTTGGTGCATGTGTAAAATGTTCCTGTTTGGTGCTAGAAAAAAAGTCTTTCAGTTGTCTTTCTTTGCTGTTTTCTTTCAGACTATGAGCGCTGGGGATGTTGTGTGCACCAGAGTTTATGAGAGAGAATGAGCAACTTCCGGGACTGTTACACAGTACTTCTGTTTTGTGCCTCATGTATGGTTTACATTTACTCTTTCATTCTTCCCAGCAGTCAGATTTTGGTCAAATCTTGTCAAACAGCACACTCTGGGGAAAGGCATCAGTTTACATGAACGTATGCTGGCACTGTAATTGCTTGTTTTATTGTACATCTTACTGCTCTTCCACCAAAGCTGCATTTACTCTTTATGTAGCACATAGAGATGTCATACATTCCTTGTTTTTACAACTTTGTTACAGTATCTTAAGCCTTTGTTTTTTCAGATTGTTAATACACACAGTTTTATATGAATTTATGATCCTTCTCTTGATTTTTTTTTTCTGAGAAACCACAGCTATGTTCCCATTTAAAGAGGCATTTGCTATGCCGCCCCAACTCTGCACCTCCTTCTCTTTGTCCTCCATCCTGTGTATTGCTTTACATCATTTATCTGCCATTCATACTTGCTTCATTATCCCCACCCTTTCCTCCCCCTCCATCCCTCCATTCTGATCCTTGTCCTCTATGTGCTCTTTCATCATAGCGCAAACACTATGTGCCCAATTAGTCTCAGCAAACCCCTTAAGACATCCATATTTTATAAACGGCACTTTGAGCGACATTTGGCAAAGACGAGGGGGAAAGTGTAGGGAGTGGTAAGGAAAGACTGAGAGAAAGAGAGAGGCTAGCCATAAGAAAATAATTTCAAAGTATCAGGAGAAGTACAATTCCCCCTGCTTCTCTCCCCAGCTGTACCTACTTATTAAATGAGCTCAATAAAACGTCCTCCACCCTTTCTTCCCTGGCTTTGCACCCATTTACAAAGTGTTAAGTGACTTCTACTTAAGTTGTGCAGGGAGACTTCCAGCTGCTCTCCCTCAAAACTGTTATTTCAACATGATGGGTGCAAACAAAATATATTAACATATTTAAAATATAAGGAGACGGGGCCATCATCTAGAATATGATGGATTTAACAGACTTCTGAATCCACACGGCGTACGCCCCTGTTCACCTAAAGGTTGTTGTACTTCATGATTCAGTCTCAGGCAGACTTCAACTGGCTGTGAAAAATGGCTCTTCAGGGTCTTTCAGGCGCTTCCTGTGGAGAGCACTTCTACGGTTCACAAGCAGTGATGGCTTTTCCAGGTTTTCAAACGGTGAGCAGACAAGAACTCCTCTGATGTTCTTCCCAGTTTATACGCACTGTGCTGAGCAAGCAGCGGGACTGCTGGGCCTCCTCCAGGCTGTGAGCTCTGAGTAACCTCACCGGGTAAATGTGAGCGTCTTTGTGTGTGTGTGTGTGTGTGTGTGTGTGTGCGTGTGTGTGTGTGTGTGTGTGTGTGTGTGTGTGTAAGAGAGAGAGAGAGAGAGAGAGTGAGTGAAAGATTATGTGAGTGACCAAGTATGTGCGGGTTAAACAACATCAATTATCATGTGCATTCTTATATAGTTCATAGAGAGAAAGAATGTTTTCAATGGCTTCAATGCAGCCCATGCTAGTGTGTATGTGTGTGTGTGTGTGTGTGTGTGTGTGTGTGTGTGTGTTTGTCCCGGACAAAACCACAGTGCTGTAACTGCACTCTGGGGTGAATGGAAAGTTTCTTGCCATTTACTCAATAAAAAACCAGCATGCATGGTCCACACACACGCGCACACACACACACGACATGCACACATTGCCATGAAGTGCCAGATTCTGATTAAATGCCCCATTTGATGAATGATTATTATCCTCATTGGAACAGTTTAAACCACCCGGTCCCTCCTTGTTACCCCGGTCACTTTCCACACACAACTGTTAGGCCAGCTCATTCCACAGGCAGTGATGTCATGGAGCGCTGCGTCGCTTGATTGGCTGTGGAATGCTGTGGTTTTAGGACCGGGAGGCACCCAACACCGACTTTTGACTTGGCGCCATCTGGACCAATCATGACAGAGGGCCATTATGGGAAATGATGACTCACAGGCAGCTGACAAACACAGATGCCACAACACAAGGGCATATAAGTATACACAAATAGAGTCAACATGGCGATGCTATTTAAACAAGTCTGCTCATAAATGATGGGGAGTGGGGTCTGCTGTGCGTTTTGCATGTGTGTGTATGTGTGAAGGAGAGAGGGTCTAACCTATGTGTTTGTAATACTATCATATGACAGCCCCTCAGTCACCCATGTGACCCCACGTGACTTGGGGGCCAAGACGTTGAAAGAGAACTAATTGGGCTGCACCAGGGGATTAAGCCATGGCCTGAACACTGACAGAGTGCTGACACCATGTAGGCGCACGCAAACTGTGGCACAACTCAGATTAAACTGTTGATGTACAGATGGGGGGACATGTCAAACACAAGGTGACCCCCAAACACACAGGGGCCTGATTTAAAACAAAGACTTTAAACAAACAGGTAGGCACATGCACATGCACATACACCCACCTCAGAGGCCTATTGAAAAGAGTCGCACGCGCATAGTCATTGAGCAAAGAATTGACGCAACAATGACACCTACTGGGGAGGGCGGTAATTGCACTAAAGACAATATGAGGAAGCGAGGAGAAATAAATCCCGCTTCTCCTTTTTTGTTGTTGTTGTTATTTGTTTTAGGATGCCACAATAATTTGGAATCACTCTCTTGAATTTATGTGTATTTTGATACACCAATTTACACAGATTAACAATATTATGATTATGGTGTTATATTACAGTTATGCTAGTTAAATATAGTCAATAATGGTTAGTCATGGTCATTATAGCCTCTGGTGTTATTTTTAACGGAACACTTTAACCTGAACGCACAAAATATTAGTGACATCTTCCTGATATTTAGTTGCAGCCGCTTTTGCCCAGTTAATCTCAGCAGGCTCAAGGCTTTAAAGACGCGCTCGTCTTTATCTCTCTCACCTCCTTTGCGGCTGGAAATGAGGGGCTCACCTGGATTCATCTTATCATTGTACCTCACGAAAAGAGCCTTATCGGCCCCTAACCTTTTGTACAGTCGGTGTCAGCTAAATTCAGGAGCTAATAATTAAACCACCTCGGTGCTCAGGTATGACTGGCTGAGTTAGGGGCGAGGCTGCTGTGAAATATCAGATAAACACCTTGCAACACATATGTATTTTATTTAACCTGATGTTATTATGCACTATTATTACGTTCTCTAGCCACTAGCCCGTTCAATAGGTTGCTGTTTGGCGGAAGGACACAATGTAGTCATCACTAATTAATCGTTTAAAATGTCAAATTATATCAATATTTTATTTATTTTTAATTATGGCGACAGCACAGTGTTTTGCAGGTGTTTCACATCAGATTTAGGCGTCCTTGAAGCTCAAGCAACATCAAACTGCTCCAACAGCCCTGAGGAGAATCATCACCGATATTTTTTCATGTTTATCTGTTTATTTATCTATTAGGAGGAAACAAACACGGGCGGCCGCGCCACGCCCCCTTCCACGTGTTTGTCCCTCTCTGCCGCAGCAGTCACATGACCGCGGCGCTCCGTGCTCGGTAGCCGAGTACTTCCCGGATCACAAACATTTGGAACAGGAGGCTCTGCTTTTTTTTTTCCCTGAATCGCAAACCTTCTGGCGAGCAAATCCACCCGTCAAAGCAGGATCTGACACCGAGGACCGGGAGGAAAAAGGCGCCAGGGAAGGGAATGCGACGAGCGGCTCGGCCTGCAGATTTAACCCGTGTCCACTCGAGAGGTTTTGCCGTGTATGGCGGCTTGTCACATGAGACAGGCAGCCTGGGTGGATGGTTATTTTGACTACGGAGTATGCTAACAGTAGCTTGCTAAAACTGCGTATAGGGTCTATCGTTAGCTAGCATACCTGACCGTTAACTCGCCAGAGAAAAATGTTAGCTAGCTAGCCGACTGGATAAACAAACGCAGACGAACCGGCGATTTGCCTCAAAAAAAGGAGCAAAAATACAGATTTCGAGCAGCAAGCAGCGAACATCTTATCGTTAACCACATCCTTTCGATTGTTTTTCCTCTGTCAAACGCTGCCAAGCCTTCTCCATCAGGATGTCAAAGTACACAAGCTTTCCTGATCCAGTGGACGACCACAACCCGTTCCAGGTGATTTATGATGAACTGCTAACATGAATTAATGTCAGTGCGTCTTGTTGCTGTTTGCTGGATGACAGGCACTGATGTTGGTATGTGCCATAACAGCAGGGGTGTTGTTGCTCATGTGATGTGATGTGGCAGGCCTGTCCTCCTTAATATATTTAGCCAATATGTTCACCCTAACCCTGATTGAAAAATCCACACAACACAGAGCCCAAGCGCATTTTCAAGTAAGGCTTCTGTTACTGCGAGCCAAGTCAAGTGGATTACAGGTCAGGATGAAGTAAAGCTTTGTTTCATTTGTCCGGTTAGGACCCTGCGGTGACTCAACACAGCAGCAACACAGGGTACGCCACACTGGACCTCTACAACCCGTTTGACAATAAAACCGGGGTAAGAAATATGTTTGATTCATCACTGAGAGACCGAGGACAAAAATAGTGTTTCTGTATGCCTACTGAACACCTGTGTAGTTCATGTGTTTAAAAATGTAAGAAATAAACACGTGATGATGCACTGCTGTGCTCCCAAACAAAGGATGGTTCACAGGTTGTGCCTCACGTCAACATATTGGTGTATGGTTTCTGTCACTGATAATTCACATCAAATATTTTCTAGCCTCCACCGCCGTATGAGGCCACCTCTCCCTCCGCTCCATCTGTTCCTGCACAAACCCCACCGAGCAGGACGACACCCACCGAGCCTCGCAATTATGGCTCCTATAACTCCCAGGTACGTGTCCTCCAGGCCTTTCACTTTCACACTTTCAATATGGTTTCACTATTCATTTCAGTGCTACGGTTTTACTTTTCATTCTGGTGCACCTTTTCATCATTTGATCTCATGGGAACACATGCAGTGCCTGGGATTTTACTGACCCATTACTTTAGGACACAGGAGCAAACTATGTCATTGAAACTTTACATGCAGATCGGAGGCATTAATAAAACTTGAGGTGGGCTGTGAGGATGACCGCAATATCGCAGTCATGTGATGCCTATTGCAGTCAAAAAATTGTATCTCTATAAAAGTGGGTCACACAGACAGGGAACCAGGACCAGTGTGTTCAGAGTCACTGGAAATCTCCAGACCAACCTTTGTTCTGAGCTGCTAGGAGGCTGAGTTAGAGATATGGGCCTATTGCTCCTCCAGTGGTTGTACCAAAATGTGGTGATGCGTGGCTTTTTCACTGAAGAAAGAAAAAATCCAGTCCGTACCGGCCCTAACCTTGTGTCTTACTGTATCAGACTGCAGTGAATGCCACCACAGCCGAACTTCTGAGAAAGCAGGAGGAGCTGGAGAAGAAGGCCCGAGAGCTGGAGAGGAGAGAGAGGGAGCTGGAGTCACACAGCCTGGGACCTGGAGCCTGTAAGTGGTGGAGGAGGAAAGAAAGTGAAAGAAAGATATAGAATTGAGAGTACTGGTTGTAAAAGGAGACTGTGGTAAAGATGTAGAGCTAATTGCAGAAAACTTAACCTTTGCTCCCTGCAAACCATACTGTTCAGGGTCCAAGGTGATTCTGTCATGCCAGGTAAAGGTTTGTTTATAAATATGAACTCAATGTACAGAAATTGAATTTGTGTTGCATATGCAATATGTCTTTAAAAGAGCAGGAGAAAGTTGTTTTTCTCTCTTATTGACAGTTGTTTTTTGATTCATGAGGTCATCCTGCCCACAAATGACATTCTAAAATTTCAGCCCCTGCAAAACAAATAAAAGGGCTAAAACTGGAGTGACACATTTTTTGGGCCAGGTGAAGAATAAAGATACACATGGAATTAGAAAGAGAATAACATCTGTGCACTGGATTACAGCTTGAAACACTTTCTTTGACTACCTATGCAATGTTTTTCAGCCCAACAGGATCATCTTTTTTGCCTGATGAAGACCGTGGTGGGTTGAAATGTGGTGTAGGTAGTCAAGTAAAGTTTTAGGAGCTATAATCCAGTGTGCAGATTTTTTTTCCAGATAGCAAAGTATCATTCATTTTAAGTATCAAACCGTCATCATCAGTCACTTTTCCTGCCTGCTCTCCCCTTCAGCTCGTCAGAACAACTGGCCCCCGCTGCCATCTTTCTGTCCGGTGGGACCCTGCTTCTACCAGGACATCAACCTCGAGATCAGCCAGAACTTCCAGCGCACCGTCACCATCATGTACTACTTCTGGATGTGTGAGTTCCCCGCAACTTGCCACATTCCCCGCGTCATTATTATATTACTTCTTACCAGCGGATGTGTGAGTGTTTCAGTGTCACAGTTTAATATTATTCTTTCTAGCTACTCAAGTGGTGGGGTGTAAGTGTGTTGGAGGGAGAAACTCTTGATTGGATTGAATGGGGGAAAAAAATGCTGATTTTCAAAACTCCACTTGTTAACTGTGGAACAAAACAAAGTCTTCAGATTCATTAGAGGTGGTTTGCTTAGGCAGTTGAACAGGTGGAGCTGGTAGCAACTAAAGCAGTGCTGTAAACATCATTTGACCAGTATAGTCATACTTCCTGTTGCTTCTGCAAGGCTTGTTAGTTCCTCATCTCTGGCACCATTATATCTGCCCGCCTCATTCAGCTATGTAGCTACACACTGTAGCACCTAATCAACTTGACATTTTTTTGCGATATATGTTAGACATATAAAGAGGTGCACTAAGATCAATGTGTGAAGATAAAAGGAGTGAGTCTCATACACTTTTTAGTTGTAAGTTTGTTTTTAGTAAACTGCTAACAATCAAACAAAAACAAACACAAATTTGATCCACAAAATTAAAACAAATGTAGGAAGGCAACACAAGGTTAAAAAAGAGACGATTGTAAAGTTTACAGGACAATAGAATCGCACAAAGCAAGTCAATGGTAAGTTTAAAAAAAGTCTGATACAGATTTAATCTGGCCTTTGGAATGGCCAGAAGAGCGCTGCATAAGGATTTGAGGCTGTACATTAACAGGGAGATGAAATCAGGTCCATGCAGAAATTAGTTGAGTCAGTCCATGCAGAAATTAGCTGAGTCAGCCAGAACAGATCCTGACATGACGGCCATTTGATATTGGCATATGCTGTCCAGTCATCAGCATTGCTCCACCATCAGCATCAAAACAGTGTTTTTCTGAAAGGGCAAAGGGAAGGCTGGATTTGAGCTCAAGTCTACAGACTGTACAAGTCCACAGAGTCAATGCTAATTGAATTTAGGGCTAGGTTTTTAGTGCTGTCTCTATCTCATCTTTGTTCTACCACAAACTTTCACCCTTCTGTTTACTCTGGCTTCCTCTTTCACTACTGTGTAGTCAGTGCTTGCACACTGCTCTTCAACCTGGTCTCCTCCTTGGCCATGTTCTGCAAGGACCCCTCTGGTGGTGTTGGCCTGGGCCTCGCCATCCTCTGGGCCCTCTTATTCACCCCCTGCTCCTTCGTCTGCTGGTACAGACCTGTGTACAAAGCCTTCAGGTGTGTACCATCTCTGACTTCCACAAACGGTTGTTGAGATTATGAGCCTGGGGCAACATTTGTGATCAGTGGAAAGTGTATAAAGAAACTGAACTGTTGCCTCAGTCAGTGTGCCTTGAGGGGAGTTAATATATGCTTGCTCTTTTGTAGGAGTGACAGTTCCTTCAACTTCTTTGCCTTCTTCTTCATCTTCTTTGCCCAAGTGGTTGTCTATGTCATCATGACCATTGGGATCCCTGGATGGGGTTTCAGGTATGAGCCACAACCAAACATCACTGACTTGGACTGGAGCTGCCACATGATTATCACACTGCTTTCTAAATCCATCCAGATTCTGTCCCCTCCTTCTTTTTGACATTAATTACATATTTCCTTCCTCACGAATCTCTTGTTGTCTCTCTGTTTTCCTGCCCTCAGTGGGTGGATTGTGAGCCTGGCTGCTCTGAAGACCAGTGTTCCCGTCGGTGTGATCATGATGATCAATGCCATCCTCTTTACTGCCCAAACTGCCATGGGTGTTGTCATGCTGAAGAAGGTGAGTTTGTTTACATGTGCAGAATATTCCAGATAGTAGCTCAAAACAAGGTTGTATTTTAATATCCATAGTGCCACTGCAGGAAAAAAATATAGAAATATGGAAAAAACACAGGTAAAAATACCTACTGAACTTACCCGATGAAACATGAGGGGATGAAAAAAAAAATCGGACAAGCCTTTAATTCATGTTATGCCCGGCCTAGGGGGAAGCTGAGCATAACATCAAGTGACCCCCCTCTTTCCCCACTCCCAAACAGGACCTGTGCCACAACAAATGCAGTCCAAAACAGGCGTGGGTTTATTCTTCAGTAGGAAAAAATAAAATGCTACCAAAAACAAACTCACAGCCAAATAACAAACAAAATGAAGCCTAAATATGAAACTTTCTATCTAAAAACTAACAGTACAGGCCTCTTACCTGGTCACCTAACATAAACAGGAGAAAATGTAACCAAAAGAAAAGGCATCTCACCCCTACCAATCACAGCTACTCAAATTGCCCTAAACTATTTCACCATTTAATATATGTATTCTGTGTTCCTGCAGAGACCTGCAAAGTCTGAAAGAGGATGGAAATTTTGATAATTCACAGATCTTGGAAACTCAATGTTTTGCACAAAAAGGCTGGAAAATTACTATAAATAGATGGATTCATAGGCAGAAAAATAGATAAATATCTGTATGTACTACAGTACACCATAAATTTTATCTAGTTCTAAAAAGCATAATTTCACAATTTGTTGGACCATCTTTACCTATATGGTGTACCTAACTGGTTGACCTGCCACTATCAGCGTACATTATATCGAACAATAATCCAGTCAGGAAATTAGTTGTTGAAAAAAAAATGGAATTTTAAAACTGAAAATGTGTAGGAGCCCTGTTAATATTGTCATATAATTATCACATCTAATTTTTATCAAAAACAGATTGATCCAGCTATTGAAAAGGGAGATGTGCCATTCACACATACTAACTTTCAAACAGACAACAACATGGATTTTCCACATAACGCTGGTACAATAATGCGTGTTGTGCAAGTAGGTGCTTTCAAAACAGAATGGGAGACTGAAGGGAGGTAAGGTTGGAAATATTGTGACATGATCTGGTACGTCGCCTTTGTTGGGGTATAAAACGAGGGATGAGAGCAAAAGTGTAATTGTCTACCTGTATTCACACTCTCCACTCGGTCTCGGCAAATAATTGCACCTGTGGTGGCCCGGTGCTGCACCAACCACGGAGCTGTCAGCACGTAACAAGCAGCCGGTTGAATAGCGCCAATATCAAGTTCTGGCTATCATTTTCACCCTGATAATGGGCATAATATGATGGTGAATTGGTGCTTGTGTGGTGTGTCAACGCCCTGCATTCTTCCCCTCTTCAGGTCCACTCTCTGTACAGGCAGACCGATGCCAGCTTCCAGAAGGCCCAGGCTGAGTTTGCCACCGGAGTCATGTCCAATCAGGCTGTGCGCCAGGCCGCTGCTACCGCTGCCCAGGGGGCCTTTACTGCACCTCGATAGAGAGGGACCACAGGGGTTTGGGAGGGTATGAGAGGTGGTGGAGTGCCCTGGTAGAGGCTGATATAGGACCAGTTTGCAATTTATTTCCCCCTACTGATGATTAGAGTTTGATGAGGGAAAACTGAGGCTATATTAGTGCCCCGAGGCCACTGAAACTCCAAGACAAGTGCATGAGGTGATGGTGGCGTTGTGTAATTTGTAAAGGGTGTACAGGACAAGTTAGGATCATCACCAAGTCCAGACGTTGGTCAAGGTGTATTTGTTGAGGAAAATGTTGATGTGAAAACAATGAAATGTTGAGAGTAAAATACCGGCTGATGAAATACAGTATTGCTATACTGAGTGTTGGATGCGGGATTTTTTTTTTTGTTTCATTTTGTTTTGTATGAGAAGTCAAACTGTGCCAAGTTGAACGTATTGCAGCAGTATTTCCCTGGATACATTTCCTTTTACAATGTTTTTTCCCCTTCTTCCTTTTTTTTTTTTTTTTTTTTTATGATTTATTGAGAGTTATGTATATACAGGTTATGGGAGGGAGCTGCTGATTGAGTATGTAAACACTGAAGCATTATCATTATATAACATTTGATTCACAGTTAAGTTGCTCAACCGTTCAGGCCAATCTTGCTTTTCTGTTGCCTATATGAAAACTAACAAGTTGTTTTATTATTATTATTATTGTTATTCCAAATGAGAATGCCAAGTTTCCTTATTGCCAAAATCTGTCATAACTGTAACTGCAAAATGTTGAAGGTGTGTTGTTGTGTTGTTCTTGCTCTCACTGTTCTGTTGTTGCTGCTTGTGGTTCTTATGTTATTGCCGGTCACTGTCTTGGTTTAATAAAAATATTGTCATGCTTAATGAGTTTAATACATCCTTATGATTTTCAGAGATGGAGGTGTGGACTTACCTAATACTGTATGTAAATGTTGTCTATTGCTGTGTTTATGCTTTAGCTGCCCAGTGTAAGCAAGACGATGCACTTGCATGCTGTTGCACTGTAGTTATCTGGGATCTGTGCTCTGTGTATTACAAGAGCATGCAGAAAACATTTTTTATTCTCTGGCGACCCCCAACTTCTTTGAAGGAAACAACATCCATGATGTCATCCTGGCAACTTGTTACTTTTTGGCTTCTGGATTTACTTGCCACTGATCCAAAGTGCAGTTGATGTTCGTGGGAAATTATTATCCATCCTTTGGAAAAATGCAATGAGTCCAGATCATTAATGTTGAAAGAGTTGTATTTTTTAAACTGTTAGAGTCTATATACGCCCTATCTAAACGGTAACACTGTATGCAAAAATGTTACTAATATACACTCGCTCACTGGCAGTGTTGTAGTGCCAGTGACACTGGTGCTATTTGCATATATCCAGAGCAGCATTTCTGACATGTCATCCCCGCTGAAGCCTCCTGGCCTGATGTGACCATTAGGAAAGCGTCTGAGACTTCTGTGGGCTACCATACCGACGTCAGTGACTGGGCTTTACCGTGAAGATGGCGGAGGCTGCCGCGACACCACAACACCGGTTTTTCTGTCATTGCTGTAAATGTGAAATAGACCCCAAACTCCCGGTGAGTGACTTAGCAGAGTGTGTTTATTATCACTTTCGCCGTGCCGGCCTGGGGAGTGATCGCTGCGCCTGCGGAAAGGCACCAAACAAGCTCCGTCCCGTTAAACATGCAAAGTTATAATTTACTAGGTTGATTTTTTTTTAAAGCATTCTGCGAGATAATTATGGAAAATACGCGGTCTTGTAATCGGCTGCTGTTGTGAGAATAGTGTGAGCACGAGGAAGCTGCAAGATCTTTAACATTAAGGAGAACAAATTTGGCGATTCGTGTTGCCATATTTAGAAGCGCCACTGAAGGCGACTTTGTGTCCAGCTCGTCCACTATCAACCGAGACGCAAGGAGGAAGGGGCCGGGCAAGTCAGCGCACAGCTTCCCAAACTTTTTGTCATGTCACGGATCCGTGAATAGATTAAATGCGGTGAAGGCCAGTTTGATTTTTCTCTTTTAAGAGTTTGACGGAGATGTTTTTAGATGTTTTAGGGGAATTAATTACTATAATTGGGGAGGCATCAGTGGGTAAAGCCTATAAAATCATTTTGTCCAGTGGATCAAATAATAGTGAGATTAAGCTCCTTCATTTTGCATTTGAACCAGCGCTCCTCAGGGGTCCCTAAGGTCCGGGACCCCACTGTGGGAGCCACTGTTGCTGTGGCACAGTTGTCGCGCAGCTGACACTCTGTGAGGGCGTGAGTGCGCACCAGTATGTTGTTATGACAGACCAGTGAGGCACATGTGTGTATGTGTGAGAGGCAAATCACTGTGACTGTTTACCTTGTCAGATGTACTTTGGATTGGTTAGTAATTTTTTTTTTTTTTTTTTTTTTTTTTGTCATCAAGGATTTCATCTGCCCCAGGTGTGAGTCTGGCTTCATTGAGGAGGTGACAGAAGACTCCAGGTAGCCTGCAGTTTATTACATTGCAAACCATGCAACTACATTTTGTGTGTTTTTAATGATTTAAACTCAGTCAAAGGATAAGCTTTTTTTTTTTTTTTAATCACATGGTGTTCAATCTGTAAACAAGCCTGGTTTGGGGGGATTTGGGGGAATACAAGGCTTTCACCAGACAATATGCTTTTAAGTGTTGCATATTCCACTTTAAACCACTGAACTGAAAACTTTTTCTTTTTCTTTTTTCCAGTTTCCTGGAGGACAGTTCCACAGTGCCCAGTGAAGATTCAAATACGCTCTTCTCAGAAGTATGTCCTTACACAAGTCAAATGTTGTTTAAAAGAATATGATCCTCTTTCTTTTACACTGTCATGTGATCAATTGCTTCTTCGGTCTACCTCCAAGTTATGGCAGCTGCTGTTTATGGAGCGCTCGGCGCTGCTGTCGCATCCCCCCGCCTCAGAGTCCAGCCCAGATGCCGGAGAGCAGGTACCTGCAGGTCAAGCCTGTCCTCCTCAGCCATCATCGGGGGAACCAGAGTCTCCCTCCCTGCCTGGACGGGACAGGAGGTCATCCCGGCCTGAGCAGATGCCTGCAGTGGAAGGGTGGGTGGAGATGGCACACAGAAAAATCAGCAGTGCTGGTTAAATTCTGAGAGAAATTCAGCATTATGCCAGTATTTATACTGATGTCCACACCCATTGGAGTCTGTTTACCTCTTTTACATTGTATTGAACATTCACCCCAAAGCCATATCAGCTCTATATGTGGAGAACAACACTTGTCAGCTCAGTAGCTGTCACTGAAAATCAGCACTTGTTAAC
This sequence comes from Myripristis murdjan, assembly GCF_902150065.1. Classification (NCBI taxonomy): domain Eukaryota; kingdom Metazoa; phylum Chordata; class Actinopteri; order Holocentriformes; family Holocentridae; genus Myripristis; species Myripristis murdjan. The sequence goes on from NC_043990.1 coordinate 13,432,664, forward strand.
ACTGAAACATCTGCTGTGAATGTCCTGTCATATTAATTTCAGTTTCATGTCTATTGTGATGTGCAAGGATACAAAAAGGTGAACTCCAGTTAGTGAGCACTGCAAGACCAACAGCTACCACTATGAATTAATAACAGTATTAGGACAGTCTCAAAAAATAATAAAATAATAATTCATTTATAGCTGAGCCCATTTTCATGTGACTTTCGTAAGTGATACCGCTGTCTGTAATGGTGACAATGAATTTAAGATTTATTGGCTTCAAAATGTGGGTAATTGGGTCTTACCCCCAATTTGCATGACGAGTTATGTTTTCCACATAATCAAAATAATACTGTCCCTGTTCAAGGTGATGTTCCACCCGTGGTTGTCCATGTCAGCTGAAGAGTCGATATTGAGTCACTTGTTGCTTTATAAGGCCAAGAATACAAGATTGGTCTATGTGTATTGTGTTGAAAAGAGTTTCTTTGAAGGACACCCAATTCATCGCTTCATATCAAATACACAAATTCATTATTTTTCATCTTATATAAGAGTATTTCAGAAATCTTACTATGAGGTAGGGCTGGGCGATGAATCCATTATTGGAATTTAGGTTTGATATAGATCCAAAAAAAATAGCTGAATTGTAAAATCAAGATTTTGACTACGTATGTTATATTGTGGGTGGGAAAAAGCTGCTGGCCATATCACCCAGCCCTACTTTGAGGCTCAGTTGTGGGCTGATATATGCAGTAATAATACATTTGTAATTGGTCTTGTGCTCAGTCATTTTGGCTAAAGAGAACAACTTTATACCTCTGTCAGTGGGTTTAGTAGCTCCAGGTGAAATCATAAAAGCATGGCATGAATTGGAAGTGTTGAATGAAAATATGTCTTTTTTGAAAGTGCACTAAAATAGACTTCTTTTCTCTCTGTCTTTGCCTCATGAAGGATTGTGCAGCAGTTCTTGGCTGGCCTATTTGCCAACAATGGAAACCCGGGCGCCGCACCAGCTTCTCTGTAAATGCTTTTTCATTTTCCATTCACATCATTGGTTTTTCAGAATTTCTAATTTTTTTTTCTGATAGTCTCTCTCTCTCTCCCTCTCTCTCTGTCTGTCTGTCAGGTCTAGCATGCTACAGTTGCACTCAAACCCCGGGGACTATGCGTGGGGTCAGGGAGGTCTGGACGCTGTCATCACAGAGGTCAGTGATGTCAGCACTGATAATATCCAGGCATTGTGGCTGCATGCTGAGTTGTAACTACATTCCCTCCCCATTTCCACGTTATTGCATTCAACCCCCTACACTCTGTTGTTACCGAGTTATAAGCTGTTTATTTTTCTTGTTCTCTTTCATTCTTCTGGACTCTCTTTCTGCCTTACACTTGTTTTCATTCCAGGCTATCTCCATCTCTCCCCCAATCCCTGCCATCCCATACCTCTATGTATATATCCTTTGTTTTTTTGTTTTGTTTTTTTCATTCCACTCCTTTAGCTGTTGGGACAGTTGGAGAGCACAGGTCCACCCCCTGCAGAGAAGGAGATGATCTCATCCCTGCCCACAGTTTGTGTCTCTCAAGAGCAGACAGGTTGGGTTCCCAGCATGGCCACATCATCACTATATGCATACATGGGATGGCATCAGGGGTGCAAAAAAGAAATGTGAAAAAAAAAAAAAAAAAAACCTGTTCAAAACACAATAAACCCAACGAAGTCTCATGTTGAGGGCGACTGAGTTACTTGACTGTGAATGTTCGTTGTACTTTGAATTGGAAGATGAAAAGTGCCGTGTTACAGACACATGAGTGTCTGTATGAAAGCCATACAACCGCACACTTAGCTGATCAATTAATGAATGTGCTGAAAGTCTTTTTATGTTTGTTTCAAATAGTCTAAAGAGACAAATATTTTTGCAAATAAGACAAAATACAGAGAAAATACCAGGAAATGGCAGTGTTTTTTTCTCTCTCTTTCTAATGTACCACGCAAACTGAACCAAAGCCGACATCGTGACCCAAAAACCACCCTACAAACCGAACCGTGGGTTAACTGAGCTGTTTCACCCCTAGATGACATGCCTCAGTCCCATACCAGAACCTGTAACTCAGAGCTTTGTCTGAACGGGTTTGGCTTGAATGTGGAGTTTGTGTTTAAAAGCAGCTAAACCTGTTCACACACCGTTTGATTGGGTCGGTAATGTGGAAACAGCTAAAAAGGAGCGCACACATTGGACAGGCATCTGTGTTACAAATGTATCACTGTGTTGCTCTGTGATGGTCTAGACACCCACCCCTGCACATTTCACATGTGATGAATCATTAAAAATCCCATGACTAGGCTTTTTGTTTCCACTGTTTAATAAAGTCCATCTTTCTTTCGGGCCCTGACACATATACAAGCACTCTCACTCTTCCTGTTTCTTTGTGTTTCTTGTTTTTCTCTCGTAGACTGCAGACTGGAGTGTCCGGTGTGTAGGGAGGAGTATTCATTAGGGGAATCTGTCAGACAGCTACCCTGCCTCCATTATTTCCACAATGATTGTATAGTGCCTTGGCTTGAACTCGTAAGTATGAGGAGTTTTTTTTTTACATAACATCTATCAGATTTGTCATGGAGGGCTCTTTATTATGTCATGCATCCTGACCCAGGGGCTTCAGAGATAAAATAGGAAATATTTTGTTACCCGAGGGTGTTCTAGTGTTATCTAATACTGCACCATAGATAATTTCTTACGACTGATATTTTGCCTGCAGCTTGATGCGCTTTCCGGGCCTCACGCTGCTGAATGTTTCTCCCTCCCCACAGCATGATACCTGTCCAGTGTGCCGTAAAAGCCTCGATGGCGTCGACAACAGCCTCCCTCCCACATCAGAGCCGCCAGATCACCGCTCCATCAGGACAGAGCAGCAGGAGAGGCAGGCGATCTGAGAAACAGGGCCGACGGATTCTCCCTCCGTCTCTGTCTTCCAAGAGGCTCACCGCCGCAGACCTCATCTTTCACCCCACGTCGACTGCTTGTTTAATAAAATGATAGATCACGTCATGCATCATGATCATAACTTGTGGCTTTAACTCTCAGACCCACTCGATTTACTCTGCCAAAGAACTTTGTTTTCTACTCCAGTGCTGCCTCTTGAGTTACACTACACAGAAATGGACGCGACATTTTGCTGACAGGATGTTGTTGGAAGTGTTGTGTCCTTCTCGCTACGCTGGCCTCTTATGTGGTTTTCTGAATGACTGACGCAGCTGTCATGAACTTATAACTGCTGAGCTGCCGGTGATTCTCAAAAATGATGGGAATTCACAGATTTATGAAGTAACACTTTTTTTTTTTTTTTTTTTCCAAATGAAGGCTCTTCCTAGGACAATTTTGTAAGTCTTCTTTGGCCTTCATTCTCCCAACTGATCTGAAAAAGCTATTATTAAAGCCTAACTCTGTGATCCTTTCCCTCTCTACCTCCGTTCTTCTCCTTCATTTCTGATACAGACTTTGTTGTGCAGACTTGTCTTTTGAGCCCTTTAGTCGGATGTTGGTTTAACATAGCAGTTTTGTTTCAGTGAGGCTTTTGCATATTTGTAAATCTGTGTTTTTATTCCACTGGCCTGTTGTATTTTGCAGTCTGTGTTGTTGTAACTGCCTAATACCCAACAGTTATTATTTATTTATTTAGTCAAATCATCTGTAGACCTCATGCTTGTGCATAGGCTCGGAAAAGAGAGCAGAATAGAATAGAAGAGAGTTCATATTGCACACTGATCCAGTCAATTCTATCCTTTCTTAAAGGGACCGGATTGGAAACAGGCTCCTCAGCTATACTGTTATTCTAACCCTTTTCCTTTAATTCATATAGGCTGTCTTCTGTCTTAAGAACTGTACCTGTGTTATTATGTGAAATTTAGCTTCATTCAATCAGTCAACACAGTGTAAAGTAAAAAATGGAATATTATGCACAACAGCAGTGGGGGAATAGATTAGAAAACAACTGAAGATAATTAAGAAACAGTGGTCGAGGAATAGGCCAGAATAGATCCGACTGGAAGAGAATAGTGGAATGGAATAACATAGAGCAGCACAGAACAAAATTAAATTAATAATTTATAAAAGAAAACAGTAGGATGAATAAAATAAAATAAAAACAAACAAACAAACAATAGACCAGAATGATGAAACAGTGGTAAAGAATAGACTAGAGGAACAGACCAGAATGGTGCAATAGAATAACACAGAATAACAATATAAGGTAAAACAGTAGTGGGGCAATAGAACAGAAAAGAAAACAGTAGTGAGGGGGATATTAAAAATAAAAAATCAGTAGAATAATATTAGCAATGAAAAGTGGTCGAGGAATAGGCTAGAATAAATCAGAATGAAAGAGATTATTGGAGTAGCATAGATCAGTATTAAACAGAAAAACAGAAATGAATAAATTATTGATATAAGTCGAACAGAATTGGGAAACAGTGGTCGAGGAATAGACTAGAGGAACGCAACATATCAGAATAGTGGAACAGAACAGCATTCAATTAATTATTGATAATTGATTCCGCCTCGTTGCCCTCCCATATGTATTCTCCACATATATGTTGTCAGTGGCCCCGTCCCTCGGTCGGTGGTCCAGACTTGTCGCTGTTGAGGGCAAACGGTGCCAGGCTGACAGTTGACTGTTGCATACCAGCACACACACACACACACACACACACACACAGAGAGAGAGAGAGAGAGAGAGAGAGAGAGAGAGAGAGAGAGAGAGAGAGAGAGAGAGAGAGAGAGAGAGAGAGAGAGAGAGAGAGAGAGAGAGAGAGAGAGAGAGAGAGAGAGAGACTCTAGCTCTGCGTGTGTGGGAACGGGAAATAGTAAAATAATGAAACACTGAGATTTTTGTCTCACACACACAGAGAGAGAGAGAGGGTGACCAGTGACCGCAGGGACCGCGCTCGACCGACATCTGCCCTCCTCTCTCCTGCTCGACTCTCCTCCCTCCTCCCTCCCTCCCTCCCTCCTCCTCCTCCTCGGTCCGTCCTCCTCCCTCCCTCCCTCCTCTGTGGGACTGAGAATGCCCGTGTTGTACTGACAGTAACGATACGGGCTGAGCAGACATGGAGGCCCGATTAACGAGAGGCCCATCTTGACACATCCAGGCTCAGCTAACGGCGTATCGGAGGAGGATTTCGGACCTTCTCGGAGATATCACGGATCCTATTTACTGTAAGGGAACGCGGATTTTAGGGCCGAGGGAGAAGAAATAGAGGGAGATCCATTTCGGGTCTCTGTTGATTCAACGCAGCCGCCATTTTGTTGACAGTTGGTGTTTTTTTTAATAACGTACACAGCGCTGCATCTATTATGTTATACCACCGAAATACGAATCGCCGCGTGTTTGTGCGTGTAATTTAGTCGTTTTTGATGGTGTGTTTGTCTTTGAAACATCGTGGGGGGAAGGTGTTTCTGGGTTTAGCTGACTTGCTAGTGCATCGTTAGCCGTCGTAGCTGAGATGTAGTAACACGAGTGCGTACGAGAATGTAACGGAGATGTAAGGCACCTCACTCGTCTTGTGTTTTTCTGTCATTTTCGCCACATTTTCCGAAAAGCCACACGCTTGTGCCATTGATTTGCACCATACACACAGTGTGGCTTGTGTTGAATGAAATTGGCGTAAATTGTCCTCCACCAGGCTGCCTGATAGATGGCTAGTTAGCCGCTGCCAGTGCCATTGATACAATGTAGCACAGCCTGTCTATTATTTGACGCTTGGTAGCTACTAGCTTGTTAACAAAATAAACACAGACCTTTTCTCATTGCGTGGGTTATAAAAAGGAACAAGTAGCGACGCTATCCCCCTTTTTCTCAGTGGTCTTGACATTTTTTGTATCCCCGTTATTTTGGAAAACATTTGCGCGAATGAATTGCACGTTGCAGGTCTACTCACATCATTGAAACTTATTTACATGCTGGCAAGGTTAACAGCCAAATTTTAGTTGGCAGCTCTGTTTTGTGTAGTGTTATGAGGTGGTATTAAACGTTCAGGGTCATTACTGTGATATAACACATGTGGTGAAAACAGTAGCCTACAAAGACATTTGTTATGGGATTTCTAGCTTGAGGACGTGGAGCATGATAGCCACTCCGGGTAGTCATTCCAGATTTGGGGCTGTATTATACTCCTAGCTGTACAGTATATCAGAGTTAAAAAAAAAAAAAAAAAAAAAAAAACAAGACCAACAACTAATCTGTGTGACATTTTTCATGTTTTGGTTTTTTGGCAAATCAGCGCTTGGAACATAAAATGTGTGGCCACCATGTTGATACGCACGAAGGGAGGACACAGAGCCAAATAATGTGAACACCGTTTCTGAACAATTTCAGAGGTGAGTGAACTAACTAGATTCCGACACATCTTGACTTGATCTGCTGATTTTATTGTGGTAGCCTCACTGAATCACTGATGCGATCAACACCAGTCTAATGCATGCAGGAGCAGGATTTTTTTTTTTTTTTTTTTTTTAATTATTTTGTGATTGCACGCATAGCACCGGATCAGCCTCTCGCCTCTCCTCAGCCATCGCAAGGGCATGCCTTTGAGCCCCAATTTGCTTTTGTGGCAGAGCATGTAGGCTTATAATGAGCGCTATCAAACTATGGTGACTGTGCACTAAGTGAATATGATTACTCAGAATAAAAAATCAGAGTAATCGTGAAGTAACTGCAGACGCACGAGTTGCCCATCTGGAGTCAAGTGTGTGTTGACTAGTAATAAAACCGAAAGCACATTACGTTGCCTGGCTGTAAACTGCCGTTAAATAAACAATGTGTTGCATAACTGTAGAGCAAACATAAACAATCAAATGCAATCAAAATTATACTCCTATGACCCGTTCTGTTGTAATTAGCGACCAGACATAGGAAATAAGCAAGCTAGTTAGGACAAGGCATGAACTTCTGTGGCCTCATACAGGCGATGAGTGGGTGGCGCTGGATTTACTGACTGACACCTGTCATTCCGGTTCTGTTTATTTCATCCTCGCCTTGCTGCAAGTTTAGCTTTGATGTTAATGCTTTATCACCGCCCCTACCGTTTAAGGCAGTTCATGGCGGCTATTGTTATCCGCTGATGGACTGTACAAACTGAATAGTAGTGAAGGAATTTGGGTCCCCCCTGAGAAAGGCTCTGTGCTAATACCGATGGAGAATCAGCTATGGAAATGACATGGAGCTGTGCAGCCAGACGCCAGCCCTCATGTGAATGATGTTGGGGGTGGGTTGGATACTATTCCTCTGGCCAAAGGGAAATCAGCAGTTATGAACAACGTGTGCAAAAGTGAGGAAGGAGTGAAAGGAGGGAGGGAGAGTAAGGGGAGGAGAGAAATGGGAGGGGGCGCGGGAAGTTGTTTACTACGTTCTTAACTGCTCCACCGTTTTCTTTGCTCCTTGTCTTCTTAGTTATCTAGACTTTTTTTTCTGAACATGTTTAATCATTACTGGCAGTTGGTTTCATGTTATATGCCCTTGTTGCAACTTAAACCTCTGGTTATTACTCCAGACAGTAAAACTGAAAGACAGATTGACAGACATGATAGATATATGTCTTGAAAACCGGTAGTTTTAACTGCAGTATGACTGTAAAAGGTGAAATGACTGTAATGTGTCCTACATCCTTTCTGAGTAACTCAATGCAATGCATGGAAAGGAGATGCTCTAGTGTCGGGGCTAATCAAGGTTTTTGAACTCTTGCTCACAAAACGGAAAGAGGCTCAGCTTAGCATCAGATCCTTTACAGGATAGAAAGAAGTGCCAGTAAATAATTCGACTCAGCTTGTTAGTCCTGAGAGGTGAGAGGAGTGTTTTGACTCCCCAAGAGGCTTTGCTCCACTCTCGTGTCAGTCTCTTACACAGCCAGGTACTACAGCGGCTTATTTTTGGCCAAGCTGCTGTCAGAGTAGTGGAAGCAGCTAGTATCACTGCGTTCAGCTAGTATAAAAGAATGAGGAGAACATTTGTCACTCTGCAAGAGAAGGACATAGGGAACTGAGTAGGGGGGTGGCGGGTGAAATGTGTTTTCGATTAAAGTAGGAACACAGTGACTTTGGTTTGTCTGCTGTTACTACTGCTTTCCAAGTTTGTGAAATAGAGGAGGAAGAGGACAGAAAAGCCTAAAGAAAAGGGTGAAAACACAGAGATTGATGGAGTGTTGTAGAAAAGAGGGAGGTGTGATGTGAGTGTGGTATGTGTAGCAAGGGGGAGTCTGGAGTTTTGAGGCGAAATGGAGTGAGTAATTGAAGTAAACACAGAGAAGAGGGCGTGGGCAACTACAGGCCAGACTCCAAGAATCGGGCTGCATTTTACTGTGTGGTTCAATTAAAAAAAGCAGCTTCCTCCATTGCTACTACTGTCTCCCACAATTGTAATCCAAAACAAGCATGTTTCCAAGTAGAGCTGAACAATATATTGTTTCAGCATCGACATCACAATGTGTGCATGTGCAATAGTCACACTCCAGGATGCACAGTGATAAGCAATACAGATGAACAAACACATCATGCTACAACGTTTTTGCTGTTTGATACGAACAGCGGCACCTTGTCGCAGTGCTGGTTAAAAGTTAAAAAGTTAATGTCAAGGTTTGTTCCCTGCCCTAGTGTATGAAATACTCATCACACAACACACACACAAAACTTGCAGAATCCACATCTATCTGCACATCTTGCCAGCATATCGAAAAATCAGTTTGTTCCTTGAGTTTGAAAGTTTTACCATCCTTAGCCATGCTGGGAGTCCTGTTAATCTTCCACCACGCAGATTAAACAATTGAACATCATGAGAAATACTAGATTACATGTAACTAACGCAACTGTGACACTGAAAACAATTTGTAAAGTTTATTAAGAAACTTATGTTGTTTTTCAAAATACCTCTCCACCTGTTCTCTCTCCACTTGTCCATGCCGGTGTCAGAGTTGCATATGTGATACCTAAGTGGAGGAGTCCAAGCTGATTTACAGAGGGGTGGCAGAGGGCTGAACCAAGAGGGGCAGGAGTAGGAGGGGGATTTTTTTTTGTTTTGTTAGAGGAGGATAGACGTTTTAAAATACCCAAATGATGAAAATTCGGATTGTTAATTCTGCGTGTTAATTGCCTAATTAATATGTTTACCTGAATAACACACTGCATATATCTGGTGAAACTTCCTTTATTTTTCCATATTGCAATATTTATTAGGATATCCTAATTTCAGGTTTTTCCAATATTGTGCAGCCCTGGTTGTAAGGCTCTGTATATAGCAGATGTCATCTTTTTCGCCAGGAAGCTTTACAGATTTGATGACTTGTATGACTTTCCCAAGGCTCCATTAAGTGGCTCCTTTAGTGCTCTTCACTAATGTAGGGCACACAGAAACCGCCGGCACGTTGACGCTCTATCACTTACTCTCAGTTGCTGCTGTGGACGGCTGGGAAAGGCGGCCGGATCCTCTGTCTAGTCCCAGAGGGCTCAATGTGCTGAGGTCACAGTTCTGAATTGCCTCCAAATGACTTCACCCAGAGAAAGCACCTGCTTGGGGGCGAATCCGCATTAAATCACTCAGTGGCCTTGGGGAGCTGCAGACGACTTCATTGAATTGGGCTGTCCTCTAAGGAGCACAATTAAGAAACATGCTGCTCTTTGCTGATGCTGTACTAGCCTATACTGGGAGCGGTTAGCCACTTTTACAGAGACACATTTTCACTCATCTAATGAGGGAAGCTCAGGGATTGCTCATTTGGCAGATTATCCCATAATACCTTGGAAGAATGTTGTGGCGGTGTGGATTTAGCCATTGACTTTGGACCTCGTATTCTTTGTACATCTCAGGTGGACAGTTCTGATTTTTTTTTAAAAGCAAGGGTTACATTTCTCGGGTAGTACAACCTTGCCTGTGTAAATGGGTCACAGATTGTTATAGGCTGTGAGGACGAACACCTCGTAAAAAGTCACCCAGACAGGATGAAGGACAGCCTCTAACCAAATAGATGATAAAAACCGTTGGCCCTCCTCCTGTTCCCTTCCCTCTCTCATTATGAGACATTTTATCTTTTTATGTTGTGATCTGTAGTGCACTGTCTAAACTGTCATTGCTTGGTTGATGATCTGTGTTGTGATGACTAATGTGAAAATCTCTGGCTTTGTTTTTTTCCTTCCCCCCTCTCTCTACCTGTGTGTACTTTCACAGCTGAAGGACGGAGAAAGAGGGCTGGACAGCCAAGGAAGGGAGAGCAGCCATCACAAAACAAGGATTGCTTCACATTCACCATTATCCCCCTCCCCCCTTTTCCCCCCTCATCCCTATCCCGTCTCCTTCTGGACCACTGCCTTTCTCCTAACAAAAACTCTACCTGGTATCCTAAGCATCCCCTCCCTAGTCATCCCACACACCCCCTAAATCTCTGATGGATCAGAAGATTCAGGGGGGAACTGCAACTCCACCCCCTCTTCCCACAGGTGCTCCTACAGGGGAGCGAGACAAGGAGGGAGGGGGTGGAAAGAAAGAAGAAGAGGAGGAGAAGAAGAAGAGGGAAAGAGAGAAGGAGGGAGCTCCTACAGTCTCCGCTGTTACAGCAGGAGGAGGAGGAGGTGGGCCTGGAGGTGCAGGTGGTGACCAGTCCCACTTCTCCATCAAAGAGAGCAGCCTGTCTGAGGGCAATGTCAAACTCAAGATTGGCCTTCAAGCAAAGCGGATGAAAAAGCCCCCTAAGATCTTGGAGAACTATGTGTGTCGACCAGCCTTCAGGGCCACTGTGAGGCACACAGGGCGTGGAGGCGGTGCAAGAGGAAACCGTGCAGGGGTGACAGGTGATGGGCCGAGCAGTCAGAACCAGAGTCCTCCACATGGCAGAGAGAGAGAGAAGAGTCCCTGTGTCAACAACAGACCAGCCCCACCATCTTCATCAACCACCTCTGCTGCAGCTCCTACACCACCTCCTCCTGCTCCTCCTCCTGCTAGCACTACCACCCCGTCACCCTCCTCAGTGAATGGGAGTGCTCCAGCTAAAAGGGTAAGCAGTAAAAACATGTAGGGTTGATACATTTCGATTGAGAAAACATATTTCTGTTAAACACAGAAGCCAAGCCAAAGAGAACATTAGGAGTTGCACAAGAGGTGTCTGGCTGCACACGCTGCCAACAAAGAATATTCAGTGCTGTCTGCCAACATGTTCATGAATTGTGCCTTTATTTACTCGGGAACACTGTTATTTATGCTTCCATTTTAAGATATTATCAGTCAGTTGTTGGTAATGCAGTGCTCCACAACTTGGTTACCCTAGTAATCACCATGTTATTGCACAGATAAAGAGCATAAATTGCTCTTTTGATTTCTTTGTGTTCTGTGCTGGCCTGTCTCTATCCATCATGGACCGCCCCCTCCCATCTCCCTGTGTCTGTGTCGTCTGTCTTCTGTTTCTGCCCAGCCATGTCCCCCCCTCCCTCCTCTGCATGACCCCTCTCTCTAGCTCTCCCTTGCTGTCCCCAGTCTGACCCTGATAAGTGTTATTGAGTTGAGAGGAGCTTTCCCCCAGGCACGCCTGGGAAGCAGCAGTGGACAGAAAATCTTATCAATGAACTGCAATTTGCACAGGGATAAAGAAAACGCTTGTTAGATTGGCCTCTATGTCCCAAACCCATTGCTGATTGATAGGTTGTGCTTTGAGCTGGCCATATTTTGGGCCAGATGTTATTTTTAACCAAAGCTGCTCATGATTTTGCAACACTTTTCTCTGTAGATATCAGTTGACAGCTTTAGCACATGACTTGGAAAATGATGTAAAATATTTAAGAAAAAAAAAGCTTGATCTGTGTACATTTCTTAAGTGTTCAAATGAGCAAAGCTTTTAGTAACAGAATATATTCATGATAATATTCCATTTACCTACAGCATATCATGGTCATTGTCCTCACTAAGGGTTTCCATATTGTTTTCTTCTTTTGCAGGGGCCACCAAAGATGGCATGCAAGTCAGACACAAAGCCAGACACAAAAACAGCCACTACCACGTCTGAGAGACCCCTGAATCTTCACCGCCCTTCACCAGACAGCAAAACGCACCCTTCTGGGAAGAAGACACCCACTCCTCAAACCAACCCACGGACATCTTCACCCACTCCACCAGTACCCGCATCAAAAGAACCCACTTTTGAAGGGGTTAAACCTCCTCAGTACACCTACAGCACTGAAAGTCAAAGAGACAAGGATAGGGGTGTTCAAAGTTGGGGAGCGCCCACAGTCACTGAGAAACTAGCTCAACTCATAGCAACCTGTCCACCATCAAAGACCCCTAAACCGGCCAAACCCACAAAAATGGCCCCTTCCCCTACCCTCCCCAGCTCAGGCTTCATGGCTCCCACCGCCAAGCAACGAGACAGGGCTATGGCCAATAGGAACACATATTCAAGAGTTGTTCACCTTGCTCCGCCTCCTCCCGTGTCGCGACCACCTGGCCGACCCTATGGTTCTCGGAACAAAGACAGTGTTACGGACAAGTTGTCTAACCTAACACCACCAAGGAAAGAGGACACAGATGGGACTGGGAAGTCAAGTAGTAGCAGCAGCAGCAACAACAGCATCAACATTAACAGTAGCAACAACAGCAGTCGCAGCAACAGCCCTGCACTCACCTATGGCAACAGCCGCCTGACGACCATGTCGAAGGACAGCAGCAATGACAACAGCAACAACAACAATGCTAAGCCACAGTCACGTCTCACTCATTGCCCGCCCCACACCACATCTTCACCCTCTCGTCTAATTTCATCCTCCTCTTCTTCCACCACCTCAGTGGAGCAGAGGACAGGGAGTACAGTGAGTCATCCGGGCTCCCCTGCTCCTTCCCAAGGACACCATGCACGAGAGAGCCCTGCTCTGGCAGAGGAGAGCAGTGTGAGTGAGAGGGAGCAGGACAGGGATAACCCCAGAGACTTAACCAAGTGCCCTCCTCCATCAGGAACAGGAAAGCCAGAGGGGAAGGACAAGGGGACTGGTAATCAGTCACTCCGAGTAGAGAGGGGGAAGAGCTCTAGCCCAAGTAAACGCAGTCCAAACCGGGACAGTAGTCGGCCTGGTCGGACCAGTAGCCCCCCTGAGACTGTGAGACAAAGGGCACCTTCACCGCCAGAGCCTGCTGGCCGAGAAAGCTCACCGATGCCTCTTAGAGACCATTCTCCTGATTCATGCCCTGACTCTCCCCCAGAGCAGGACAGCAAACCTCTAAAAAAACGCAGGGGTAGGAAACCCCGTTGGACCCGTGTTGTGAACAAAAACCAAACTCAAAGAGCAGGCCAGGGCAGTCCCTTTGACCCGAGCAAAACCGCCATGCCTTTATCTTCAAGCCTGGATACACCTCCGCCGGTAAAAAGGCCTGTAGGCAGGCCTCCTAACCCAAATAAGGTCAGACCAAATCCAGTGCCACAAAATCCTGTGTCACAACTCTTTCCTCCCCAGCCTAAGAAAAGGGGGAGGCCGAAGTCTAAAATGCCAAGGCTGGATGCACCTAGCCGTGGGCGCCCTCCTAACAAACTGCCCCCCTCCAAGGTCTTCTCATCATTACTGAAGTCCAAAGAGGAACAAGATCCCCCTGTTCTTCACCCAGAGGTGGACCTGAACCCCCCCAAACCGATGCCTAGAAAACGGGGACGTCCTAAGCGCCTTCCCCCTACCTTACCACAGGAGGGTCAGCCTCCCACGCTGGCTCCAGAGGCAGGGGATGCAGGAGACAAACGGTTCCGCAGCAAAGGAAACGGGCAGCTCATCATGAAAACCATCATAGGCAAGATCAATAAGATGAAAAGTGTGAAGCGTAAACGCATTCTCAGTCAAATCCTGTTGGGCCCAAGAACAGAGGATGCCCCTAGAGGCACCCCCAGTGCAGTGGTTGGCTCTGTGGAAGCTGCAACACAGTCATTATCCTCCCTGGCTGCTTCCTTCGGGGGTAAACTGGGGCCACAAATCAATGTAAGCAAAAAGGGCACAATATACATGGGGAAGAGGAGAGGCCGAAAACCAAAAGCAGTCACCAGCTCCACTTCCAAAGCTCCAACACCACCCCCAGAACCCTTCTTGTCCCCTAACACCACTTCTCCTCTTCATCACCACCAATCCCAATCTCAACAACACCAGCTTTCCTCTTCAGAGGTCTTCCCCTCCCCCTCCCTCTCTCAGTCCAGTGGTGGCCACAGTCCCATCAGTGACGGCAGTTTTGTGGAGCCAGGTTCAGTGCACTTTGGAGGCCACTATCACTCTCACCCCCATCATAGCCATCACTCATTTCCCTTCCCTCCCCCAACCTTTTCAGTTCCAAATCCTCGCACCCAAGGGCTGGGCTCCTCGTCATCCTCTGTGGCTACAGCAGCTTCCCAGAAGAAGTCATCTTGCCGTGGCTATCATCACCATCACCATCATTACAGGCAGCACTACCACTACCATAAGCTCTCTCCTCCCCGGCCACTACATCCCACCTCCCCTGCCCCCCTTAGTGAGCTAAAAGAAGCCACACCTTCACCAGTGAGTGAGTCACATAGTGAGGAGACTGTGCCCAGTGACAGCGGTATAGGAACAGACAACAACAGCACCTCTGATCGTGGAGAGAAGGCTGGAGGAGCAGGCGGTTTGGGCGGAATGGGGATGCCACCGGGGATGGGCAGTGGTTTATTAATGCCAGGGGTAATGGGCTCAACAATAGGGCCAGGGATGGGACTTAATTCCAGAGGCAGGCGGCGGCATTCGTCCTCTGTACTTATGGAACATCCCTCTCCCTCTCCGTCACCTCTTGGGGCAAGGTCCTCGCCTGACCCCCGAAGGCCTCACCCAGCAGCTCCCACCTCCTCTCTCATGGGACACAAAGAGAAACATAAGCACAAGTGCAAGCGCAGGAGCCATGGCTGCCCTGGCTATGACAAGCTAAAGAGACAGAAGCGGAAACGCAAGAAGAAGTATCTGCAGCTGCGTTCCCGGCGGCAGGACCCAGATTTTCTGGCTGAGCTGGACGAGATTGTGGTGAGGCTTAGTGAAATTCGGATAGCACACCGTACCACAGGGCACCGGCTGGGCAGTGGGATAGGCATGGCAACGGGAGCAGGCAGGGTACCAGGAGCAGGGAGCAGGGCCAGTGGAGGCATAGGAGGCACAGGTGGACCTCCACCACATCATTATTTACCCAGGGACCTCCTGCCTACAATCTTCAGGATTAACTTTAGTGGCTACTACTCCCCTCATCCTGCATACCCCTGTGACCCATTGCACTATGTCCGTAAACCAGACATGAAGAAGAAACGGGGACGGCCTGCCAAACTGAGAGAGTCCATGTCTGAGGTTCCCTTTGTACCTGGGCTTGGATTCCCGCTCTCCAGTGGTGGGTTTTATCATCCCTCCTATGGCGTTCCCTACTCCTCTGGGCCCCTTGGTTTGGGCTACTACAGAGGCTATCCTCCAGCCAGTGCTCTGTACCCCCACCCACACCATCAGTCACCCCACACAGCCCCATCCCACCACACTCACCACTCACCATCATTCCCCCCTCCCCCTCCTCCATCTTATATGCACCACCACCACCCCTCTCATCTCCTGCTGAACCCCTCCAAATTTCACAAGAAAAAACATAAGCTGCTAAGGCAAGATTACCTGGGAGGAGGCAGGTCTCCTGTCCTCTACCCACCCATGTCCTCTGACCTCTCCTTCAACTGGCATCACAAACACAAACACAGACACAAACACAGAGAGCGCTGCACTGAGGAGGATGGGGAGGAAGCCGGAAGAGGAGGAGCAGCGAGCCGGACTGGTGCAGGGATTTCTGATAGTGGAGGCTCAGTGAGAGGAGAACGAGCTAGCAGTGTGGGGATGGCAGAGTCCTTACAGCGCTGCCGCTTTGGACGAGACTCCTCCAGTACCAGCGCCAGCAAGCAAGCAGCTGCTGCCTCAGCAAACTCCCCTTCCTCATCTTCATCTTCGTCTGCTGAGAGATACAAGCGCAAAGACAGTTCCATGTCTTGTCTGGGGCCCTCCCGGCTTACACTGGGCAGCAGCACAAAAGGCCACCACCCGGTAGAGTCCTGGTTCAGGATGGGCAGCGCTGAGGCAGACTATGCGAAGCTGTCCCGGAGTCAAGTGGCACCCAGCCAAGGACCGTTCTCAGATGGACGGACTGAAGACCCAGTAGGCTGCTCAGACAGTGAGGATGAGGAGCCACTCACACCCCTGGAGGATATAGAGCCTGGAACCCAGGATTCTCCAAACCATACAAATCTGTTTGCCTCTGCTCTAACCCGCAATACCTTGAGGGCTGGTCGGGGCAGAAAGGCTGGGGGAGCCACGGAGAGTTCCAGCTTTTCCCGTATGGACCGGACACTGAGGAAGGACCGCTCAACGTCAGCAGAGAGGAGAGAGACTGGTGAGTCATCCACACAAGGATATTACAAAGGAACTGTATAAATACGGCAGCTACAGCAGAGCATCCATTGATAAACTAATATAAAGTGCATAGTTCATAAAAAAGTAAAATACAAATACCTGCATTTATAATAACCAGTATCAAGAGTATTAGGCAGCTGGAAGGCTATTTGCATTAATTTGTTCTTGGAGATTCCTTGCACAGCATTGAATCCCCTGTGATTTATGTAGTCCTATAAGCTTTGGAATTATATAGACTATTCTGCACAGAAAATCTTTCGACCCAAATTGAATTTGACATTGTTGAAGGTTATTGAAGTCAATTGTGCACCAAATTCATGTTCCAAAAATAGTTCTGTTTCTGTTGCCCCAAGAACTCTGTGGTTCAGTATGATTGGATGATGTCTGATGAGCTTTATGGCTTGGCACAACTGTGGTAGAACTGGCAGAGTGTGCAATCAGTTAGTGGCTACAGTGATTCCAGGGCTATATACTGTATTTGTGCAATAACCCTTTCAAAGGCTGCCATATGGCAGTCAGCACTCAATCCTTGCTTGATGTCTGTCCAGTGAAGCCTGTGTATCTCTTGAAAATCCTTCAGAGAACCCAGAAATGTTGTGGTGGTTTAGACCCTTTCCTTTGGAACCACGTGGGCTGTACCTTGGCTAACCATAGATGCTGTTAGAACAGTCTGTCTTACGTCTCTCGCCCTCTTAGCTGTCCCTCTGTCTGAGCAAAGGTTACTTAAGAGAACGGACTGCCCATATTCTTTAAAACGACTGGAAAGATGCAATGACATCCCCTGTGCGTACACTGTCTTTGACATTTGGTAGCCCTTAGTAGTGATTAAGGGCTTGCCAGGAAAAGCCCACATAATGTCTTAAACTAGCTCCACTGTGAGCATCAGTTTCACTGTTCAGCTGGTCACAGTGGATAATTTATTTCTTTGAGAGAGCTCTTTTTGTCACTCTGGGGTGAGTGTTTTGTTAACAGGCTATCATCATTTCCGTAAATCAGTCCACAGCAGTCCTGTTGCTCAGTATTAGAAATGTAAACAATAATTTGGTTTCCTGTTGGAAATTTAATACTCACAAGATGCAAACAAGTACTGAATACCAAATTTCCTTAAAAACATTATTCCCATGAAAAATTTGCATGTTAAAACTATGCGAGATAAAGTGATATTCTGAATACAGAAGAGTGATATTAAGCAAGTAACTTTGCCGGGTGCCATCATTGATCAGTTGTGTCTGTCCATTCACATTTATTTCACTTTATTTTCAATGACAGCTGTCCATTGTCAAGATAGAACTGATGCTTCGGTCTAGATATCCATCCATTTTGATAGACAGAAAGTTCAACCCTGTCCATTTTTTTGATTTTTCTTATGTGGCACCATCAGTTTCTGCCAGTTAGAGGCATTCATACTTTTGTTTTAAGACAACACAGTTCACACCTTCCCACGCTGTATGAAGATACAACGGAGAAAGCCTGGGATAATTTTGGGATGATAGTAGGTTTTCTGTTGTTAATCTGTCCCTTCTTTTTTCATTGACGTTTCCCCCAATGGACAGAAATTATCTATCAAAAAATCTGCTATTTTTCTGACAGATTAATGTGGCTCCATTTTCCTCCAGTTTGTTTACCAACCAATCATACAATGCAGAGAAATCAGTGCAGCCAGTCAAGCTGTTCCACATAGTCTAACATCAATGAAAGATGCAATTAAAAAAACACACTGGAAAAAAAATTATCAAATACTTTTTGTTTAGGTAAAGTCAGAGGTTGGTTACTGAATTACTCATTATTTACATCCCCATTCTGTACACATGGCAACTGGGCTCAGTTAATGTCACTCAGGCAAGACAGAGTGCTTCTGCAGCGATTTTGCTTCATCAGGGTGACTTCCACTGACTGAGATTGATGTGTATGTTTACAACTGTGCACACAGTGCAGCGCTGTGTTTGTGTGTGTTTGCATGTGAGTATTCTCTATGTGTGTGTCCGTGTGTGTGTGTGTGGGAGAGTAAGGAGGAGAGCTGTAGAGAAGGTCCCTGTTGAGGTGGTGTGGCGCAGCTTAGACCAAGCCTGAGTAATCCTGGATTAGAGATCAGGACATGGGGTCATCCAGCGGTCACAGACTGCACTGTGAAGGTACAGGAGGCTAAGGCACTGGTACACAAGACTGTGTGTGCATTGATTAAAGAGGAGAGATGCATTGGTTGAGAGAAGATGGATGTAGTGTGGTGTGAAGAGTGTAATGTAAGGTAATTGAGGGGCTGTAGGATGAGGTTCAACACAAAAGACTGGGTGTGAATGAGCGAAGAGGCAAGCGAATGGAAGAGTGAGGAGTATGATGCAGGAATAACTTAGAATCTTTTTAAGTGAAAAGATGATAAAGTAGAGGATGAGAAAGGCATAATGAATATGATGGAAGAGGGGGGAGTGAAGCATAGAGTCATCCAAAGTTGAAGGAGGGTAGGAGGAGTGCATGGCCAACGTTGCGGGATGTCACCTAAGACTAGGGTGATTAAGGGACGAGGAGAGAGGAGCAGAGATGAAAACGGAAGAAGGTTTGTGAGGTCAAACAAGGAGGTAGGAAGGGGTGGGTGAAAAAGCCAAGGATGAAAAAGGCATAAGAATAATGTTAATGATGAAAGAGATGAGAGAGTGGAAGAGAGATGGTGATGATCCACTGAACGTGATGAATTTGCCTGGCATCGCTTTTGCACAGTAAATGAGGTGACTGCGGGAATGTAAAATCTTGCTGCCAGTAAAATTAAACAAATACAGGGTTTGTGGCCTAATGATTGTTGAATGAAAGCCTTTGTGCAAAATGCAGGCAGAATATGTCTCGTGAGTGTGCCCGCAGTATATGTTTGGAGAAAGTATATGTAATATATGTAATAGGAAACATATATAATAGGAAAATATGACATTGCAATATTTAAACTGTTTTTAAAAAGACATATTTATAGCTGGGTTGCAGCCATGTAGACAGAGAAAAGAAAGAATTCACCAAATCTATTGGTTCTCACCTCGCTCATTTACAAAAAGATGACTTGAGTTCAACTTTTGCCCCCATGAATGCTCATGCCACGCTGCAATCTATCTCAGCATGCCCTAAACAGTGATTTGCTTGCGTCCTATAGAAAAGGAATGGAGGCAGAGCTGGCCGCTCAGTGAATTGTGCTCAGTAGATCATCACTGACAGTAAAAGGGATGGAAAGTGAAGACAAGTCTTTTAATGTAAAAGGAGGGGAAGTAGGAAGGGGAAAGTAAGTAAGGTAAGCGTGAAAGTGGTGTTCAAGAAAAAATGTGAATGAGGCAACAGGAGAAAATAGAAGAGATAGGTATGTGAATGTGGAGTTATACAGAAAGTCCTGTGAGGTCAAGTGAAGGGAGGGGAAGTTGAGAAAGTTAAGGATGAAAAAGGGCCTGCAAAAATAATGTGAATGGGGGAAACTGTGCAAACACTGAGAAAGTAATGGTGGAGACTTGTTAAGTTAAAGGATGGGATGAACATAAAGCCAAAGGGTGGTAACTTAACTGAAGATTAGTGGAAATGAGAGAGATCGTGAAAAAAAAAAAGGTCCGATGAGATGAAAGAGAAGAGAGAATGAGGGTTTTAGAGTGAGGGGAAATGAAAAACAAGGAAGAGATGGTGAATGGTGGAGAAAGGTCTTCTGTGTACCTTCAGCGACCATTGAATGCTTTTTTGAAAATACCATCTTATTGAGCATGGGAAGTTAAATAGCTTTTTGATGGGTTTAATGTGGTCTTTGATGCTGTTTTATGTAATTACTTCAAATTAGACTTGTGAAGCTATAAAGACGATGTGACTGTGGCCCTCAAGATGATTTGATGGCAGTTTCATTCATTCTGATTTATTTTTTAACAAAGCTACTCATGAGTAACTGTCAAGTGCAAGAATAATTTATTGTGGAGCTCAGCGGTTGATGTGAAAAGTAAAAAAAATAGTTGCATCCGATCTTACCAGATCTAGGTAAAACAATATCTGTAAATGATTTTAAGCATTTGTTTTGTTTGCCACATTGGAGTTAATAAGTAGTTAAGACAATGACAGGAAATTATTTGTAACTCAAATTAACATGCTCTTCCATGGTTAATAACTATCTGAACTATTGTTAATCCTACACAGAAAAACACCTTATGCACCTTATGGCTACATCTTAAGCATTATAATCTCATTCTCCCTGTATTTCTCTGATTAGGAGCATCAGGTGTTCAGACACGAGGTGGTGGCCTCTCAACCACTGAGGGTCCTGAGGGATCCCTCCATCACCGGCAGCAGCACCACCACCAAACTTCTCTGTTCCACTCCCATGGATCTGCCTCCGCCTCATGCCTTTCCCCCTCCCAGGACTGTTGCCTGGATGCCTCCTTGCCTCACCATTCCCATCGAGCGCAGCCTCCCAAACACAGCCTGCACCACGTCAACAAAATCCTGCGTGCCAAGAAGCTGCAGAGACAGGCTCGTACAGGAAACAACGTGGTGAAGAAGAGGGGCCCTGGACGCCCCAGGAAGCACCCGCTACCCTCCCCGCCACCCTCACCCCCGCCTGTGGTGGAGGTGACCCAGCCCAGGCACAGGGACAGAGGCGCAGATAGGGGTGGAGGGACAGGGGGACGGGGGTGGGAGGGAGACACTGTTACGGATGCCATTGAGTCGGTAGTCCAGGACCAGCGCAGGAAAGGCCAAAAGAGGAAGCGCTGGGATAGAGATGGGGATGAGGAAGAAGAAGATGAGGAAGAGGACGGGGAGGCAGAAGAGACTGAGGAACGATTGGTGGACAGAGAGGAGAACCTGGGGAACCTGGGGATGAGGCCCAGAGCTGGGGGTGGAAGAGGCTGGCTCACCCAGGACGAGCTCCAGCGCTTTCGCGGGTAAGCCAGTTTTCACCGTACGGTCCCATGTTAACCTTTAAGAGATCTGAAGTGTGGGCCACTGAAATGTATGTTTTGCAGCAGGTACTAATCTTAGAATTTAGCAGGGGTATATATAGGAACATTTATCAACCCCAGTCATCACTAGAAACCAAGTCATGTTTCTGTTTTTAGCTCAATGGAAGGCAAGCCAGATGGCCACTGCTCTCCGGAACGCCCGGGCACCGTCTCCAGGGAACAAGCTCCGCCCATGCCTATTCCCAGCCAGCGAGAGAAGAGAGCAGCCAGACCTCCAAAGAAGAAGTTCCAGAAGGCGGGGCTTTACTCTGATGTGTACAAGACTGAGGAGTGAGTCTAAAAGAAACCTTGAACAAAAACTCCTGCCTCAACCAGCAGCTGCACCATCATATTCAGGAACAATTTGCTGATGTTCACATTTATTTTAGATGCTAACATACTATACACAGTCTTTCTAGCCTGCTTATAATCTGCCCACACAGGCATTTTACTATTTTTATACTTTCTCTTGTAGCCCAAGGAGTCAGCTTCTGCAGCTGAAGAAAGAGAAGCTAGAATACATACCTGGGGAGCATGAGTACGGATTGTTTCCTGCCCCTATCCATGTTGGTAAGTCTTACACGGAATACGCTGTCAGTTTTTTAAGTCAGTGTTCTGACATCCAATAAATACAGTAATTTGGCTCAGGAGTTGTGGATTAAGGGTTTCTTGGTTTCTGTGGTTGTGGAAAATCTGGGAGTCACTGAATTTAAAACATTCGCTTTTTTTGACCTTGTAAAGTAATGGAAAATGATGCATAAGCAAACTTTTTTTTGCCTGAAATAGTGAAATGTTTTTGTCATGTCTTTTTATATATGATGAAATAGTCATTGAAGAGTAGTGAAATTTGATGAGCAGGATACCTTCTGCGACTTCTGCTTCCCATATTCCTTTAACAGTATTATTTCCTCATCCTGATTTTCCTCCTCCTCTCATTTTGCAGGGAAGTACCTGAGACAGAAGCGCATTGACTTCCAGTTGCCTTATGACATCTTGTGGCTGTGGAAACATGATCAGGTGATCAGTCATGTCCAGTACTTAAGTGTTTTTAGTGTTTTTCCACACTTAGATTAAAAGATCGAAGGTTAGTTTTAAAAGCAAGAGCTCCTATACCAGCCCACATAAACATTAGTCTCCCTCTGAAACAACTCTATGCTAACTGCACTGTTTTTTTTTCTTCAGCTTTACAAGAGGCCTGATGTCCCCCTGTATAAAAAGATCAGATCAAGTAAGTATTCAGCCTTGTTCCAGTGATGCAAATATCATAACATAGTTTCAGGGCCTGACTGATTTTTGTGGGTGCATTTCCCCTTTAATCTATGTAACACAGGACTATTTGTTACATCTATTATCTTTGAGCTGTGGCTTCAACCCTGCAATCTAAGACTTTAAGCATATTGCAACGACAAGCTGATTGTAAGTCGTAGCTGATGATAGTGTAAGTGTGAAACTGTAAGTGTGAAGTGTTAATCCCATCCTATCTACGTGTCACAGATGTCTATGTGGATGTGAAGCCTCTTTCCGGTTATGAAACAACGACGTGTAACTGCAGATCTCCTGAGGACCCCAGTGAAAAGGGCTGTCTTGATGACTGCCTGAACAGGTACAAGGAAATGAACACATAAAAATGTGGTGTTCGGCAGCCGTGCCATCGAAGAGAGTATGAATTCATTATATTTCAAGAGTCAGTGTTAAAATTGATCAAGATGGCATAGCATGTGTTTGTGTGGGTGATAAGTAAATAACAGAAATGGGAAGAATTAGTAGGAAATGTAGTGGTGTAGTAGTACACTGCAAAAACGCAAAATCTTACCAAGATTATTTGTCTTATTTCAAGTCAAAAATGTCTTATTTCTAGTAAAAATATCTAATTACATTTAAAATAAGACATGATCACCTCAGAAGTAAATTGTTTTTAGACAATTTTCACTTGTTTCAAGAGAAATTTCACTTGAAACAAGTGAAAATTTGCTTGTTTCATTGGCAAAATTTGCCAGTGGAAAAAGTGAAAATTCACTTGAAATAAGTGAAAATTAGCTAGAAACAAGAAACAAATTTTGCCAATGAAACAAGCAAATTTTCACTTGTTTCAAGCAAATTTTCCCTTGAAACAAGAGACAACTGTCTAAAAACAAGTTACTTCTGAGGTGATCATGTCTTATTTTAAGTGTAATGAGATATTTTGACTAGAAATAAGACTTTTTTGACTTGAAATAAGACAAATAATCTTGGTAAGATTTTGAGTTTTTGCAGTGTAGTAGTGTAAAATTTCAAAAAAGTTTGCTTGTTTAGGCAGCAGACTTCCACTTGAGGTCAAAGCTTGTAATCTTGGTGTTGACAAATGATCCAAACAGTCTGACACTTGAACCAGCAAGCACAGACTGTTTACATTATGTTATTGGACATGGTCAATTTAAATAACTTATCTCAGTTGTGTTTCATTTAAATCTTTTAGTTTCGTTACATTGACTGATATTGTGCAATATCAGATCATTGATAAGACTTACTCACAACCATCCTTATTAGTCACTGCACAGCCTGCTTTAGGCTACCACTTGTCAGTCCACACTAGTCTAGTCACAGGCCTATAAAGAATTACGCACTTCCACTGGCTAATTTCTCGCACTTTGGATAAAACGCCAAGCAGACAGTTTTTCTGTGTGGAATCAGAGCTCAGTCCGTATTTGTTCAGACTTTCCTGAAAGTGGATTGACAGATTCAATTTACATTTATTTAATTCCCCACTCACTGCAGGATGAGTTTTGCTGAGTGCTCTCCCAGCACTTGCCCTTGTGGGGATCAGTGTGACAACCAGCACATCCAGAGACATGAGTGGGTCCAGTGCCTGGAGCGATTCCGTGCTGAGGGCAAGGGCTGGGGCATCCGCACCAAGGAGCCCCTTCGCTCAGGACAGTTTATCATCGAGTACCTTGGAGAGGTGGTCAGCGAACAGGAGTTCAGGTGAGGGAGACCACCCTCACCAGTATGTTGCATAAGTAATGCAACCCACATAGAATTCACAAAAATATCTTGATGGTTGGCAGAGATATAAAAATTTTGGCATTTTTTTTTTATCTAGCTCTTTCTCTTCCTCCTCCTCTCTCAGTTCAGGACATCATTTATTTTTCTCATAGAAAATAATAAAAGACTGAAAGAGGAGGAAGAAAAATATAGGTTGTTCACCAAGGAGCCTTAAATAATATTTGACCTCTCTCTCTTGCTCTCCTTTTTCCTTTCCTTTTTCAATCTTTTTTCCCACTTCTGACCCTCCTACTATGTTTCAGGAACCGAATGATGGAACAGTACTTCTCCCACAGTGGCCACTACTGTCTGAACCTGGATAGCGGCATGGTGATTGACAGCTACCGGATGGGCAACGAGGCACGCTTCATCAACCACAGCTGCGAGCCCAACTGTGAGATGCAGAAGTGGTGGGTGTCATGGCAGCTTTGCCCCAGTTCATCCTGATGTCCTTGTGGTGCTTTGGATGCTCACCAAAGCCCAGATTTGACTAAGCCTTTTCAGACATGGGCATGAGCAGTTGCTACTAGCTGTTTTGGACAGACGAGGTCCAGGATAAATTGCATTTCCAAATGATTCTTTGTGTTTGATGCTGATGAGAAAGTAGGAATGCTGCTTTCTCTTGAACTCTACGTAGAGGTGAAAGGTTCTCTATGGGAAGCAGGACAGTCTGCACAGATCGGTAATTGTTAGTGTTTGTTATAACCAGTTGATAATCCTTGATGTGCGGTGTTTACATTCAGATAGTTTAGATATTATCAGCTAAGCTGTCTATTTGAAAGTGAACTAAAGAGGCAGAGGCAGTGATGGAACAAGTGGAGATGAGAATTTGTGGCTGGCTTGTAGTGAGGGGAGAGTGGGAGGAGCCCATGAGATGGAAAATACTACCACTTGATTATTCAGTGGTTGTCTCTAGTGGTAAATACAGTAGGATTTGGAAAACCAAATAACCTATACTTTAAATAGTTTAAATTATTTTGATACTGAGTAGTAATCAACTATTAGGTTAGCTATTTGATTAATTAAACTACCAGGTACCCTAATAAAGAGATATTTCACTATTGCTCTCTGTTTGCATATCTGAGGATGTCAGGTATTCCCTGGCTTTTTCCCTGGTTCTTAGGTGCTGTGTGGCTGTGCTGTTCAATCAGCACAGCTATAGGACACAGCAGAGATCACACAGAAGTTAACAGATGTGCATCCAGACAGATACAAGACTGCCGTGTGGATGAAGTGGGCTTTGTGCACATTAACTTTGTAAGATTGAATCAAAGTAGTACAGTAGAAAATAGTATAACTATGAATTAAAGGACCACAAAACAATCACAGTTGATGTTTAGCATAGAAATCATCATTCTGTCATGATATGATTCAGACATAAACAAGGCCAGACAAGCCACAAAATGACCTTGTACATCTGCTTATTTCTCTGTGGATATCGTGCAGCTCTGTCTTGGGTATCTTGTTTGGTAGCTCCTAACAGGGGCAGGTACAGCAGGTGCCCTTCATTGTAAATTAGAAACTAAACCCCCTGTCATGCGGTTGTGTGGTTGTAACCTGATTAGATCATTGTGGTCACTCTGCCAGAATTCAGAGAGATAAATGCCTTTAACCGCACTAAACAGTTGGCAGGTCTCCTGATCGGTTAAGGATTGTTCACTCAGTGGGGGTAAATAAACTGCAAATTAAGCACGCTTCCTTGCTGCCAACTGCCACAAGTAAAAACCTACCTGGTTTTTATTTAGTTGTGGTTTATCCGTATACAGTGAAATGCAACATG
Organism: Myripristis murdjan; assembly: GCF_902150065.1. NCBI lineage: Eukaryota > Metazoa > Chordata > Actinopteri > Holocentriformes > Holocentridae > Myripristis > Myripristis murdjan. The sequence goes on from NC_043990.1 coordinate 13,458,820, forward strand.
TGCCACCACCATTTAACCCCAGAGGATCTGAGTGGAGACAGCTAACAACCATAGAGACCCAAACGTCTCCTTGCTCCTGCTGCCCTCCAGCGTAGACCAGCCCATAATCTAGGGCACTGGTCTATGTTTGTGTGTATGTGCTTGAGTGTGTGTGTGTGCGTCCGTGCCTGTGTATGTAGTGTAGGGAGGCTGGGCTGAAATAAAAGACTCTACAAGGATGGAAGATTTTCAGCACAAAGCATGACGAGTCATCCATCTTGTCACAGAAGAGAGATTACATGTACTGGGGCCTTAGATACAGCTGTAGCGCCTGAAGACAATACGCTGAAACAGCTTTTTACCCCTATAGAAGGAATAAATTATCAAGAGGCTGGTGAATAGAGTTGTGTTCTCCATTCGGCAAAAAGCCGGAGTATCGCCTGGTTTGCAAAAGAGGAAAATAGGGGTTAGAACGTATTGAGTGGTTGCCAGATCGCACAAATGAAAACCAGGGCACTCGTTTTCTCTCTGTCCCAGTTATAAAATGTCTTAATTGTGGCATTATAATGTGGCATACCAACAAGAATATTTAAACACACATACATAATGTTGCTGGAAGGCCTGTGTTGACTTTTTCAATATAAAGAAGGGAAATGCAGAGGGAAATAGGTGTCCACCAGTAATTTTACTCTGTCACTCACTCATTCACCTTCATTCATTCATTCATTCATTGACTGAGTGTGTTCCGTTACCGTGGAAATGCTTCCTCCTCTCCTCCGTGATCTGGGATCTGATGTTTGCCCCTTTATCTTTCTATCCAGTTATTGTAGCAACCAAAAATAAGATGTTTCACCGTCTCCTTTGTAGCAGCTTCAGTGGAGGAAACATGAAACTATCCTTTCTCTTTTCCTCCACGCTCCCTATCACATACACAGTGCTCTGTCTAACTAAAATTTTAAGCCAACATCAGCAACAATAACAGACGAGACTGCCAGGCTTGATTTCTTGCAGGAATATCACAGGCAAATATTGATATGCCCTTAGATTATAGGCTAGGTGTTATGTGATCTGGTCACTGTGCAATAAAACAATATGCTCTGGCACAAGTTTGTGATGGGGCTACTTCATCTGTAATACACTCATAGTTTTATGATGATTAAAGTAAACACATTTCATAATCCGTTGACTTATCTTTCTCTGATTCACTTTCCTCCATTCCTTTCACTTCTCTCCTCCAAGTTACGCCCTGGTAGGAGAGAAGTGGTAGTAAGGGAAGATAAGAAACAAGCGGTAGTGAAGACAAACGGGACACACCCACCCTCTCTCACCTCCTTTGTGCTCTGTCACTTTCCTCCCGCAGGTCGGTGAATGGGGTGTACAGGATTGGTCTCTTTGCTCTCAAGGACATGAGCAGCGGCACTGAGCTCACCTATGACTACAACTTCCATTCCTTCAACACAGAAGAACAGGTGAGGCACCAACAAACATCTTTGACCTCCTCACGGGATCATGTATAGCTATATATTTTCAAGGAATAACATTTATTATTTTACCTTCATTTTGGATATGTGATCTTCAGAACGCTGACCACAGCAAGCCTATTTTGACCGTACTCTTAACTCCAACTTCTTCATAATTCTTTTTGTTCACGTTCTGTGTCGCTCTACAGCAAGTGTGTAAGTGCGGCTCGGAGAGCTGCCGGGGCATCATCGGAGGGAAGAGCCAGCGAGTCAATGGCCTGCCTGGAAAAGCAGGTGGTACTCGGCGGCTGGGTCGACTCAAGGAGAAGCGGAAGTCCAAACACCAGCTCAAAAAAAGAGTGAGTGAAAAAAAAAACCATTCAGATTATAGAAAACCTTGTTATCAGTTCACTTGAAATTTAGTTGGGCAACTCAAATAGTTTATGTAAGAGACAAAAGATTCTTAAAATTCAAAGTAGACTGAAGAAAATATACTTAAGAAACTGATCAAAAATACTGTTTTTAAACTGTTCTTTGTGTCCTTAGTGTTTTATTCAGAGGCTTTATTTTTTACTTGTGAACTGTGATAGTAATCTATTTGTAAAGCTTTTAATTGAATGAAAGCCACGTTTTCTGCCTAAGCTGCTGCCCTGTTGAAAAAAAGAAAAACCGAAAGGTTGTCCAAGTCTGGCACTGCCTAGTGGAATATCAGGTGTGATGTCTATCTAGGGCACGAGTGTCTCTTTGTCTCAAAGGAACTTTTAGTGGGCCACAAGGTTTCTAAAAAAGCAACTCAAAATACCTTAAAGGGTATGGCAGCAAAATTCAGTTTGGAATTGTGTTACTCTTTTGCCCTAGGACAGTTTTGCCTATATTCTCTGTAGAAAAAGAAAACGGCACCTGTGTCTTTTATAGCCAGAAACAATAAAGACCTGTCTCCCAGTGGTCTGTGATGTCACACCAACATACAGCTCTATAGACAATGAATTAGAAAAGATAATAATGTAACTCGGAGGAGATTTTTTGGCGATCGGGTTAGACCTCTTGGTTTGGTGGTGATACTATAACATGATAATATTATATTAAACTTAGATGTACAGTAATTATTCAGGCAATTGTTGTTAGTGTGTCCACAAAGTCAGTCTCCCAGTAGCACCAGACTGTGCTTCAGCATGATATCACACTTTAGAGTGTCAGATCTATTGGCTCTAGCTTTGGGATAAAAATAGTTCCAAGCTGATAAATTCTGACTGAATTGCCCGAGGCTGCAAGAAAAAGAAGTTCGTATTGAGTGGTGTTCCCCATTAAGACAGAGACATGGTCTCTTAAGGCTCCTGCTGACATTTAAACACACCTTTCACTTTCCCAGGAAGAGGAGTCGAGTGACAGCAACAAGTTTTACCCTCACCTTATGAAGCCCATGTCCAACAGAGAGAGGTATAAACACACACACACACACACATAAGCAATATTCAACAGAAGTTTTAGAGCAACTAGTGGAGTGTTGTGGCACTGTGTATTAGCATATTAACCATTTGCTCAGTGTGCTATCTAGCTAGTGTCTGTGCTTTCAGTATGTCCAGTTTGATACACATGGCCACACCTAATCTGTAATGCATTTATGTTGCTCCAAACAACGTGCAGGCTTCTACAACAGGATCCTGTGGCTCAAATGTAGTGACACTTGACTGATCAGGCATGGCCATTCATTATGATATTGTAACATAAATTTCAACAGAACTTTGATTCACTGGCTCTCCGGAAACATTGCAGAAAGCAAAACAACTTTAAACTTTTTTGGTTTGATTTCCACGTTGATAATCAGCACAAAAGCCGATAAATTGTGCAGCGTATCCCCTGAAAGTAATTGCATCACTGATACAGGGATGTAGCAGGAACAGATTTTCTCATAAATGAATTTCCATCACAGAGCCAAACATTTGCTACATTAAGTGTGACCAAGGTGAATACTTTTGCTCACCTGTGTCTCTCTTCTTCAATCTTCAGGAACTTTGTGCTGAAGCACCGAGTATTTCTCTTGAGGAACTGGGAGAAAATGAGGGAGAAGCAGGAGCTGCTAAAGAGAGAGGGGGAGAGAGAGAGGGATGCCAGCAGCCTGTCCATCTACACGCGCTGGGGAGGGGTCATCCGTGATGATGGAAACATCAAGTCAGGTGTGTGTGCAAAAAGGGCAAAATATTGAGCTTTCACTGTACAATAACGTTACTAGAGAACTCACATTATACAAGTGTTAGAGAAGAAAGTGTGGGAGAAATGGGGGAGGGGTGGATTTTTTTTTTTTTTTTTTTTTAAAAAGGTGATTAAATGGCTAAAAACAAAGTAAATACATACATTTTGATGCCTAATGCTTGTGTCCTGTTTTCAGATGTGTTCCTGACGCAGTTCTCAGCGCTGCAGACGTCCCGGTCAGTGCGCACACGGAGACTCGCTGCTGCAGAGGAAAACACGGAAGTCACACGCACTGCTCGCCTAGCACACATCTTCAAGGAGATTTGTGACATGATCACAAGCTACAAGGGTGAGTTTGTATGTGGTGGAGTGTGCGCACACACACACACACACACACACACACACACACACACAAACAAATAAACATCTGTATGTGCTCTCAGATACTCATTCATTGATTATTCACTCATTCTGTCTCTTACTCACACTCTTCAACACACACTCACACACTTAACCTTTATTAAACCCACTTCTATTGTAAACAGTTTTACAGTAGTTTCATACTCTAAATTGTATCTAAACTCCACACACAGACAAGTGTAGCTACTTGACTGCTATTTAAAGGCATTTTTCTGACGAGTGGAGATCAGCTGTGTGTAAGCATACATGAACATGCTGTAATTATTATTCTTATGTTGATTATTATGTTGAATGAAGAGCTTTTTATCTGCAGAATCAGTCATTTCCCTCTTTAAAAACAGGTAAGATTAAAGTCGTAGTGCTTCTGTTAAGTTTGTGTTTCTGTCAAGTTATCCAGTGTTGAGTCACAAGAGGCATGAAGACCATGTGCAAAAACACTACTGGTGCATCTTGCTTCAGTTTAATATCTGATTTATCAATTGATTTGTATGTAAGCCTAGTCCATAATACTAAATATTTTACCCTGCAGAATGACAGTTCTAATAAATGACCTCTAGTCTGACCTGAGGTCAAGTCAGGCCTCTAAAACATGTCTGTCAGTGCTTCAGTACACAATTTAATATTCCCTGTATAATAATGCACTCCAAATTGTAAAATCACATACCGATGACAGGAATTTCATTCTTTTTTTCTTACCTCAGATTCAGCTGGCCAGACCCTTGCTGCTCCGCTGGTGAACCTCCCATCACGGAAGAGGTAAAAATGTTTTAAAGTGCAAACCCACATATTGACTGGTTCACACGGTGTCTGGTTCACACAAGTTGTAATGTGTTACGACAAGGCTATATTAGGGTACGGTGTCCTCAGAGAATACATTGCGCTAGGAAAATTTCATATTCTGTCACATGTTCATGGGCTGTCAAAGAAACCATTGCTCATTATTATTTTGTTTAGCTCAGTTGGTAATATCATTGGTGTTGAGAGGTTTATTCTCACTGAGTCCACCCCTGAGATAAATATAGTCATTAATTCATAAGGTGCCAAAGGCCATATCTCACATGTGAGTATCAGTTTCATTGATATTCCAACTCCAAAAAAGAATGGTTGTAACTCTTGTAAATGCCAGCCTTGTTTTTTTATGTGCCATCAGGAACAGCCAATACTATGAGAAGGTGTCCGACCCTCTGGATCTGAGTACCATCGAGAAGCAAATCCTCACCGGCCACTACAAGACAGTGGAGGCCTTTGACACCGACATGCTCAAAGTGTTCCGCAATGCTGAGGTAGGTTGTCTTGTCAGTCACTCCCATTAATGTTCCCCTGCTATTTACAATGAACATTGCAGGCAACACAACAGCTGAGTGCCTAGCATATACTCTGTTCCTCTGTATTTACATCCACCAGTCCATGTGAATAGAGTTTGCATGCATGTAACAATAATTACTGAGCTGTACATGTTGTTAGCAGAAGAAACAAATAACTCTAACACTTGAAACGCAATAGTAAAACTGCCAAAAGTTAGCTGGTATATCATCAGTCCAAATATTGGGTAATAATGGATAAATCCACTGTTTGAATGAGTCAGAACACAAAATCTTGACAGAAATCCTTTTAGAAGTAAGTGGATCATCCTGTATCGTTTGGAAATATTTTGGTCACAAACCAGATGATGTCAAACACAGTAAGACTGCAAAAAAAAAAAAAAAAACTGTAAAAGGTCAAGGTTGCTGCAGCACCCACTCCATGACCTTTTCACACTACAAAAATGTCTGCAGTATGAACACCATGAGTCTCTATTTTCTGACCCCAGATCCTACTATAATCAAAATGATAGCTTGTAACACTCTCTCGTCAACCCCCACCCCGCCCAACACACACACACACACACACACACACACACACACACACACACACACACACACACACACACACACACACACACTCAGTGCAGACTCCTTTGATTTACATTTGTATGGCTTAGCAGTTTAAAAAAGTGCCACTTGAAACCTCTCAGGGGAGCGTATTCTTAGGGTCACAGAGGTTTGAAGTGGACCTGTAAATTAGATTCACCCTTTGCTCCAAAGGTCCTTTTTAGTAGGCTAAGAAACGTGAGGGGAAAGAGGGGGTATTGTTAAACTCAGAGCTCAGGGGTGTACCCTTGTCAGTGGAGCTTTGGCAGTGTACAGCATTGCCTTGAATGCCTTTTTTCAGTGTACTCTCAACATTGACCTTTGCTGTGCAGGGAATTGCCCACAGACTTGCAGACAAATCAGTCTTTAGTCTTGCTTTAGGGATTGAATGTTGAGTGTGTGTGTGTGTGTGTGTGTGTGTGTGTGTGTGTGTGTGTGTGTGTGTATAGTCTTGTTCTGTGGCTTGTGCTGTCTCTTTACACTGTTTGTGAGGTCCTGTTGCTCTTGCACCATGTGTCACTATGCATATGTCAGTGTCAGTTTAACTAAGCCAGTTTCCTGTACATTTATTTTTGGTTAAGTAATTCAGATTGTGCTTATCTCGTTTTCCCACCAGAAATACTACGGCAGGAAGTCATCGGTGGGCAGGGACGTATGTCGACTGAGGAAGGCTTACTACAGCGCTCGCCATGAGGCCGCCGTCCAGATTGATGAGATCGTGGGCGAGACGGCCAGCGAGGCAGACAGCTCTGATTCGCTGGACCGGGACCACGGCCACCATCACCACCACGGAGGGGGTGGGCCGGGTTCCCACGATAAAGACGATGACGTCATCCGCTGCATATGTGGAATGTACAAGGACGAGGGCCTGATGATCCAGTGTGAAAAGTGTATGGTAAGAAGTAGTGGGTTGCCTGCTGTCAGAGGTATTTTAGCAAAAAAAAATCAGTTTTATTAGTGTGGGAAGGAGTGGATTTTTCATCATTTCTTTTTTTACTCATTGACTGATAGTGTACACCTTTTTAGGCTGTGCATTTCTCTTGGGAATTCATCTAACTAAGGAGTACTGTGTCAGTATAGCAAAAGGAGAAAGATTTTTCCTCCAAAGGAGAGCATGCAGTCGGTCCTTTGTGTGTGTTATTTTTAGACAGTGAAAACAGGGAGGCTCACCAATATAGATGGAGTTGAGTTCAGAAAGTACCAAAGTTATGAGTCAAACCTCAGCCCACAGAACGAGATTGATACAAATGGGTTTGTCCTTGCTAGCCCTACAGACTACACCACACACTCTTATCCAAGAAAAGAGTGGCTTATAAATGAATTGTTGTTTTTTTTTCCCTCCAAAATGATTGAATTAAACCCCAGGCTCAAAATGACTGGAGGCAAGAAATGTGGTGTCAGATTACGCCTATTGAATCGAGTGGTTTGTGGTGAGCCAGGATGAATGGGTCTTACTTTGTTAGTGGTGGCTTAAGCTTAACGATACTGCAAAGTGCAAACAGGATCTCTTGATACAATCCACCATTTTTGGAGATAACTAATAAAAATCAAGTCTTGATATACCAATGCATGAATTTTTTTTTATCTTGCTTGTTAATCTTAGTATTTGACTTAATGGAAAAATATCTGAAGGTAAATACAAGAGGTCATGCTCTGATTATGGATTGTAGAGCATTAAATTTCTCACCAGAATGGGAAATAAAAATCATGCTTTTGTGTTTTGGTTAAGAACTTAGCAGAGCATTAAAAAAGAGCATTAAAAAAATGGTACACTGGTAAAAAATTAAAAGTTACCAGGGAAAATTTTAGATTCACCTGCCTGGCAAGTGTAATAAAAATGTCATTTCCCATTCTAATCATTTTAATATAGTAGATTGAGCGCAATGCAACATCTTTCTCAGTGACAGTTTGGTATTAAAAACACTAATATTTTTTGAAGAGAGAAATAACAGTCATTACAAGTGGGTGAATGATTGATTGGGTCGTATTATTTTACCTTTATTTTGATACTGTGCTGGTGGTGCATGAAACACACCCATGTGATACGCAGTACAAGTGGTTATCAACACTGTTGTCTTTTTTGTCATTGTAGGTGTGGCAGCATTTTGACTGCATGCGACTTGAGACGGAGGTGGAGCACTACCTGTGTGAGCAGTGTGACCCTCGTCCTGTGGACAGGGTACGTCAGCTTCCCCTTCCCTCAAAACAGCCACAAACTGTCCAGACAGTTTCCCTCTAAGGACAGTAAAGTTAACCTCACACTTTGACAAGATAATGTATGACCTCAAACACTCAGTTGACATGCTGCAAACCACTTGAACCACCACTTTAAATCAAATCCTTTCCACTGGCCCTCTCTAGGTGTAATTATCGCCAGTCGTTTCCATTTAATCTTTAACATTTCTTTTGTGTTGTTCTTGGTAAAGGAAGTCCCTATGCTGCCCCAGCCCAGCTACGCACAGTCTGGCTCTGTCTACTACATCTGCCTCCTCAGAGATGAGCTGCTGCTACACCAAGGTACAGAAACAAACACTCATAGGCTAATAGATACTTAACAAAGGAGAGCAGTGTTTGATAAAAAAAAATTTGTTAAGTAGATCATAATATTTCAAAGGGAAGTCTTTATCAGCTACTCACACATGTAAATCTTTATATGGATACAGTAGAAGCTTAAATGTTTTCTTTGTATTTGTTTATCTGAACTTCAGGCCTCTAAAATAAACAGTTTACTGAGTGGGCTGCATCGTTGTTGACATTTCCTTCAGCAGGCCCACTATCTCATGTTTTTCTAAGGTTAGCATTAGCTCACCTGATACTGCAACATAAGCTGAGTGTTACACTCCCAGCTGACTACAGCCAGTTCTGGTGTGCAAATACAACATGCACCTAATCACAAACAGGGTACTCCTCAGCATATGGTGGAGGCTGCATTTCAAAATTTAGCTCAGTTTTTGTTGGCACTGCCAGCATGACTGAATCTCAGACCAGTGCCATATTCTGTGTCAGAGGTGCAATGACTAATGGTTGCTGTAGTTCACAAATATACTTTGAGTTGTTGACAGTTCTTGGTCTTTATTTTCTTAAACTACAATGACAAACACCAGGTGTGACTGCCCACTTAGTGTGTCACAGCACCTAAAGCTAAATGTAAAACAACCATGAATACGTTTGGAAAATAAACAAGAATTCCTGTATTGGACTGTTTAAAACCCAACAGTACTCATGAAGCTACATTAATATCAAACGATCGGTTCCTCATGAAATTTTATCAACCAACCCATCGGTGTCTGTGTTGTGTACAGGTGATTGTGTGTATCTGATGAGAGACAGCAGACGCACCCCTGAAGGCCAGCTGGTCAGACAGTCCTACCGTCTCCTGTCTCACATCAACAGAGACAAACTGGACATCTTCCGCATTGAGAAACTCTGGAAGAATGAAAAGTAAGTCAGTCAGAGTGTAGTATGGCCAACGACTGCACGAAGAACTAATAAAATGAAAATGAAATAAGTAATGAAGAAAAGAAAAGTTAAGCACTGCATTTAGGGATATTCTTATTCTTATTTTGAATGTTCATTTTGCATGTTAGGTGGTCAAAGATTGAAACCGATTCTTACTGGATTTGAAAAGAGTAAACTAAAGTAATCATTTTGATAAGCTAAAGGATAATACACACAGTTTTTCACATTTTAAAAGTAATTCATGTTGTCACTGTCTGTAACATGCTGTTCTTTTCTTTGTTGTTTTGTGCTGTGAAGGGGTGAGAGGTTTGCCTTTGGCCACCACTACTTCCGTCCTCACGAGACACACCATTCTCCGTCACGGCGGTTCTACCAGAATGAGCTGTTTCGCATGCCGCTCTACGAGATCATCCCCTTAGAGGCTGTGGTGGGAACCTGCTGTGTCCTCGACCTCTACACGTATTGCAAGGGTGAGGGAACACACACAGAACAGCTCACACACACCAAACCGAGTATGGGGCCAGCTATGAAGCTCATAGGTTGTAAATAAGAAGAGCAAGCAAGTAAATAGCTTTCCTCCAGCAGCAGCTACTGCTGAGGTTCCTTTAAACAAGGGACTTAACCCCCTATTGTTTGAGTGGAGCAGCTCAGTGCCTAATAGTAGAAACTGCATTTGTGGTGGTCAGCTCCCAGGTGTGACTGCATGCAACTGTAGGAATGTGAAGCAGGTCAGTGCAGAACAAAAGGATGTGTGCTCAGCAAACCTTCTCAGGATAAATGAAGGTTAAAAACACACGACAACTTTGCTCTGACCCCAGCTGAGCTCTAGCCAACATACAGAGACATACACATTCAGACAAATAATAAAAAACAGATATTTGCTTTCTCACTTTTTTGACAAATAAGGACATAAGGTATAAAATGCCTGACTAATGGAGAATGTGTGTCTTCCTACAGGACGGCCAAAGGGTGTAAAAGAGCAGGACGTGTACATCTGTGATTACCGTCTGGACAAGTCAGCTCACCTCTTCTACAAGATCCATCGTAACCGTTACCCGGTCTGCACCAAGCCATACGCCTTTAACCACTTCCCCAAGCGGCTGACTCCCAAAAGAGACTTCTCGGTGAGAGTGATGGGAGTCCTTTAAGGGTGGGGCTGGAATGCAGGGATCTATCAGTGGTTTCAAAAGACTGAAAGCTATTTTAAGACTAGAGATAATGTTACAGCGTAATGCACAGTTTGCTGCAGCACCTATCAGGCCCGCTTGGTTGTACTACGTTCCAGCAGATACACAGAAGAGAGCAGAGCTAACCAGAAACAAATGGGGCAAATCACACGTGGGAAGTACGCACTATAGTCACTTGTAGTTTCCAATCCAAAGTACATATTTAGAACTGGACAGTGAGCCAAATCTAAATATGTGTCTAGCTTTTTGATTGATAGGCACATTTGACTGTACTTGTTGATGGTAAATTGGTAAGGATCAATATCTTTGTAGTGCTAACAGAAGTGAGGAGAAACTGGCAGCGTTGTGAGTAATGTATCTGCTTACTTGATGCACTATTTTACTCCTGAAAGTACCTGGATGATCCATATGTATCTGCTCTATCAACAAAAGTGAGCCACAGAATGTTTTCATTAGTTTATTGGTGCTTGTTTTAACCTTCATGGATAAGCAGAGATTACTTCATCAGGATAATCCAAGTCAGTGTCAGGGAAGTTGTTCATTTCATAAAGCATGTTAAAGTGAGTTTCAGATGCTTTTCTGTGTTTTTTAAAATGTGTGACCCTCATTGTATGGTCCCTATAACATTATCGCAGCCGCACTATGTTCCTGACAACTACAAGAGGAACGGGGGACGCTCGGCCTGGAAGAGCGAACGACCCAAAGGAGCGGGAGGCTGCGAGGATGACGGCTCCTCCTGCGACCGGGGCGACGACTTCCCGCCTGAGGGTGAAGACGGGAGAGGTGTGGAGGATGACGTGGACATGGCTTCGGAGGATCCTGCGCTTTTAACTGGCAAGGCCCAGAGATCAGAAAGGCAAGTGGAAGGAGAGGAGGACGAAGAGGAGGAAGAGGAGGAAGAAGGGCAGGAGGCGGAGGAGCGGAAAGAGCTGGAGGAAGGTTCAACAGAGAGGGTTGGGGAGATGCTGGAGCTCCCCTCCTCCTCGGCCTCATCACCGTTCCACCATCCTGGACTGGGAAGGAGGGAGGCACAGAGGGAGAGGCTCAACAAGATCCTGCTGGATCTGCTGCACAGAACACCCAGCAAGAATGGTGAGGGAAGAGGGATGGGTCAACAGACAAATGAGGGTTAGGGAACTCAAAAAATGTACCTTTTAAATGTGGAAGCTTACTAGTAGCAGAAGAAAGGCTCATTTTTTTTCTAACTCCTGTTAAGTTTTTTGAGATGAGAGCCAGCTGTTTTCTGTCTCAGCTCCTAAGCCCCTTCTTCTTTGTTCTTCCAACAGCCATAGATGTCACTTATCTCCTGGAGGAGGGCGCGGGGCGACGACTACGGCGACGGACACTCGGATTTGGTGATTTTGTGGGCAGAAAATAGTGTTGCTATGTGCCTGGAAAGCACACCACCTTTCTCAGTGTGAGAAAGGAGCAGAAAATGCAAAGACAGCAGGAAGGGAAGAGAGCATTGTTGGCGATCTGACCATTAAAGGAACACAATGCTCTCCTGGGGCCTTCAGGTGTACCTCTTCCAAGACTGTCATTTTGGACACAAAGCAAACCAAGACGGCGAGGAGGCTGGAAGTGAGGAATTCCACGGCGATTACAGTTTTTTAAGGGTTCACGAGGAGTGATAATGGGAAGTGAACCCAGACTTCTTGCTTATTTAAGTAGTATGATGCAAAATGTGTTTTTATGAGTATAGGAGAAATAACCCCATGCACTTAAATGCATTGAACAAATATACAAAGACAGCCTGCGATGAGCACGGGACAGACTGAAGACTGAAGGTGCGGTGTTATCCATGCACACATGGGTAAATGAATTCCACCCTGACTATAAATTTCAGTGAGCATCACAAAAAGGAACAAGTGGTACTCAGTAGGGATGGCTGGAGGGAAGGAGAGTTTTAGTCAATAGGGGGATGAGAATGCTGGAGAACGGTGCCCTCTAGTGGGACCTAGTTGTAATGACAAACTGTAACAAATGCCAGAAGATGCATGATGGGACTGAAATGACATAGGAGCAACATAAGTGGAGCAGGGTGCTCAGACACCGACGAACTTGGAGAATGAGAGCGAGAGAAAGGGAGGGGTTAGGAGGTTAGTGAGGTGGGTCAACTGCACTTTTGGTACCATGGATATTGTGAAGCTGTAATGTATCTATAAAGAAAACACACTAACACTCACAGTATTGGATGATGCAGTCTGAAAAAAGCAAGTTAAAAAAAGGCTATTATCTTTTTTCCTGTTATACTGTAGTAACTCATTTAGGAACAGAGAAACGACGGGGGTCTGTGTTTGTTTTAGAGTAAAGGGAGGGGAGGGGGCCCTTGGGAAGACTGAGTGTGCGCTTTTGTCAGTCAAGTGTCTTGTTGAGTAACTTTTTTTTCTTTCGTGAGGCAGTCAGCTTCGCCCCTCTTTTTGAAGTAACATGATTCACCAGCTTAACTAAATCAGGCGGCGGAACACCGGCTCTCACTGTAACGCCTTAGACAGCCGTGCTCCCCGACTGCCTTGCGTGAGTGTGTGCGTGCGTACACACTTATTGTGTGTCTGTACTCTGCCAGATTTCTTGAAGATATACGTTTTTAAAAAAAAAAAGAGAAAAAAATAAGGGCTTGATGGCAATTAACAGTTTTAAGAAAACTATGGAAAAACAATACTTAACATGAAATGTATCGTGATGGTCATATTTTCTTATATTCTGTGAGACGGGCGGGGTGGTGTATACTGTATATTGGGAGGGACGGGACCTAAGATTTCCTTTTTTTCTCTTCAGAATATGTTCCTGGTTGCCATGGAGAATGTTTTAAAATAAATTGTGATATTCGATGAGATTTTTTTTGTTCCCCAAATGCCTCTGCTAAGAAGGGACAGTCTGCAATGTCCCAGTGCAGTTAACTGACAGAGAAGAGACTAGACTGAGACACTGACGGAAGGAGAGAGAAAATGGGAAGCTGTACAGTGCCAAGTTATGTAAATACAAACTTTACATGAGGAGTGTCTCCAAAAGCAATATCTTGATAATGGATTTTGTCTATTATTGTACTGTACAGGACTCAGCCCTAAATGTATTATGGTTATTATAATAATGATAATATTATAATTTCTTCCGTTTGTATTACTATAATGAAGACACTTAAGCTCGGAGGGAAAGGAGTTTTTTTTGTTTTGTTTTTTTGTTTTTGTTTTTTTGTCCAGAAAATCTCACCATACCTGTCCTCACGACATAAAAACTTAAGCTGAGTTTTTGTTGCCTATAAATGAAATTCACCTACGTACTGCATGAACGAGAAGAATGTCAAACGGACACAGAAGGCATTGGGACGTGACAGTGACTCCGCAATGACACCATTGTCACTGATTATTGTTAATAATATTACTTTTAAGGAGAAATATACTCCTTGTTTTTTGCTGCAAAGTGTTGAACACTAAAAAAACAAACCAACATAAAAATGTTATGATATTTTTAAAAGGTGACAGAAACAAAAAGTAAGCTGTCAGCTCAATATCATGTTTTTTTTTTTTTCCTTTTTTCTTTCTTTTTTGTCTTTTTTCTTTCTTTTTTTTTCCTCTTTCAAATAAGATATGGTTCCGTTTTGTGATAGCAGTCATGGTATGATGCTTGTACTTGTATTTGTGTGTTTTGTGTGATTTGTTTAGTTATTTTTAGACAATCACAAAATAAGATGCAAGCATTGTAAATGGCAGACTGGCGGACATTTTGTGATGTGTACAGTTTGTCAAAAAAACTTCTTCCACTCGTTGAAAGTTTGTAATTATGATTATTAAGTCATGAAAAAAATGCTGTTGGTTTTTACTTTTTGTTTTATATTATATTTGTTTTTTGTTTGTTTGTTTTTTTAATAAAAAGCACTACATTATTGTGAATAGAATTTTTGTTGTGTTATGAAATCAGATGAATACCAAAATATGGTAACATTTTAACATTTTCAATTTGTGTTCAAGGGAAAATCTGAGAGGAGCTCATCATCTAATTTAGTATAGTGTTGCAACAAATCCATGTTTAAACTGCAGAATAGAGTGTAATAATCTCACATGTATGGTAATTTTCTGTGAAACGATAGAGCTTACATTTAGACTCATTCACACTGCAATATAGTGAAGTTCTACAAGAGTTTGGACATTATTTTGTGCCAGCATTCAGCCAATCTCTGCAAAAACTGCAAAATCACAGACACATAAAGTTCTTCAAATATTTGAAACTAGGTTCAAATCATATTTCAGTGATCCATAATTGATAAAACCACATCCTGAGTACTCAGTCAGTGTGAATTTGTGATGACGGAGCTAAAAAAAAAAAAAAAAAATCAAAACTTCCCAAACAATACAGATGGGTGGTTCGGTCGACTCGCTTGAGGTACCCATGCAGGTACCCATGCAATGCACATGCAGGTGTTGAAGCGGCACGGGAAGCTAGAATTAAAATGAAATCAGAAGTGTGTGGGGCAGTGAAGCTGCTCTGAGCTGCTGTCATCTGCCATCTGTGCCTCTCAGCAGCCATGTGGCCCCTGAGTGGCTCTCCTTCCTGCCGGGCCCTCAGCAGGCCCCACCAGAGCTTCCTAAGTGCGAAGTGGCCATTCCCGAAAGTTTTCCACCCCATGCCGGCTCCAGGATGCTGCCGTTCACCGGGAGCAGCAAAGTACAGGAACCCCTCTCTCCAGCGAGACCCAGCTCTCCAGGCTGGCCTTCTGAGATTACTGACTAAATGGATGGACAGGTAGAAAAGCCTTAGATACTGATTTGAATCTGATCAGTCAGACCATGAAAGTCTCGCGAGATTGCTGCATTTTCTCATTTCCACGATACTTTAAAATAATAATAATAATAAAAAAAAAAAGTCTAAAACATAAAATCAAAGTATAGTCCTCATAAAACGATCTAATTGCTTTTTCATGTATTTTATTTTCTCATTATCACGTACAAAAGATGGAAACCACACAAACTGAGTGTGTTGAAACGTTTATCTCATTCAACCTCCCTGGTGTTGAACTCGGTTGCCATGGTAGCGGTTATCTTAGCTAACGTTAGCACAGAATCGACACAGGCTAACTGACGAGTTTTCTTTTACTTTATCTGAAGGAGAAAATGTCTGGAAAGCGAGCCGACAAAGCAAAAAACAAAAAGGCAGATAGGGGGAATGCTGGAGCCGAGGACGACCCATCGAAAACTACAGGTACGGTGTCTTTTTTCCCCCATAAGCATGAAAATTCAGGGTTAAGGTTACGTTACAGTAACTAGCAACGTCAATGAGTGTTTTGGAAACGCTGTTGTATTTTACATCTCATTATAAAAGCTGAATTATTATTATTTTAATCTATCTTTAGGATAACAGCCTATTGGACATTCTTTTTTTTTTTTTTTTTTTTTTTTTTTTTTTTTAAACCTTCTCATTTCCTATTCAGGGGGCTGGCGTGTATCCCAGCATGCATTAAGCAGTGGGCAGGTGAACATCCTGGACAGATTGCCAGTCCAAAATGCTAATTTTTACATTTACACCTGTGGACAATTTGAGTTTCCCATCTACCTAACTTGCATGTCTGGGAAACCCACATACACAATTAGAGAGCATGCAAACTCCACCTAGAAATGGAGATCACAGCACTGAAGCAATGATCTTTACATTGGCTGAGATGAAATGTATAGGCTACCCTGTCTGCATTTGGTCAAAAGGTGACAGTTTGGCAGACGTCAGCACTGAAACGCCTTTGAATCAGCAGCTTGTGTCACAGCGATGATACACACACTCTTGGTAAACCATTCCCTGGTTTAAGAAAGGGGAAAGCTCGATGGGAACTTTGCAGTGAGTGCAGGAACCTTTGATTAAGCTTGTGCCCTTTTCATTCAAAGGACCCAACCAAGACGAAAGGGGGCCTGCTCAGACCTTTGGTGAGCCACCTTACAATTTCCAAGGCTGCAGCCATCGATACATCCCATTTCAGCCTTGATTGTAGTTGAGATTTGTACGGTCATTTCTCTAAACCCTATTCTGCCTCCCCTGCTCCTTCTCCAGATGACTATCAGTGCTGTGGTAACGTGGAGATTGACTTCCCTAGGCTTTGTGCTCTTCTGGGCATGAATGATATCCCAGCTGTCAGTGCAAAGCAGTCAGAGACTGATGGAGGAAACACAGGTAAACAAGTTTTACTTGATCAGTCAAAGATTAGAAAAAATTGTACAGCACAAATTTTACAGAGTTGATACAGTGTCCATCACTATTGATAGGAGTTTGTTCACTCACACAGCTGATATGTCTTTGTGGTGGGTATTCTATCTAAAACATTTCAATTAACTCTGATGTGGGTGCAGATGTAATGCTGACTAATACATTCAGTTAATTTAATTTAACTTAATTAGGTAGAATTTAACTTAATTAATTTAATTAAGTTAATTTGACAGTTGTTTTCTGTAGAAGTAACACTCTACCTAAATGCTCTCTTCATCCATGCTTTTTTAATTGTCATTTTCATCATTTCAGTTTCAACTCATTTCACCAGTCACATATGAATTTTCAGAAAACAGCAAGTCCAAGATAAATGCTATGACTCTGTGGCGTAAGCCATGCCTCTGTGCAGAGCTGGAGAGTGAAGACCCCTGTAGCGTCAAGAGCATCAAGATTTTTGGTGAGAAGCCAACACCACAGAGAAATACTCACAACAACATTCACTTTGGTTTGACATTTAGAGTTGTCAGGTTGTTCATCCTCATCTGAGTTTATCTGTGATGTCACTCATGTTTCACTTCATTTCTGAAAATCATGTTTTTACCACATTCACCAGCTATTGGTGTTTCTACTAAAATGATATTTATAACATAATAATATATAACATCAGTAAACATTGTACATAGGGCAGAAATGTTGTACATCTCATTATAGAACCACATTATAGTGCCGATCTATGTGCTGGCAGATGTGAACAGTATATACTGATGTCAGAGAAGAACGTAACAGAACAAAATTTTCTCCTAAACACAGGGTGGAAAGTGGACGAGCTGATTGCTCAAGTGCTTAACAAGATGCTTCCTTCCTTGAGCAAGCTGCAAAGCCTTCAGTAAGTGATGAGCTGTTGGACGTTCGCTTATTTAACCTCTTCAGATCTGCTGGGCCCACCGCTGGGTTTGGTATTACAAATGCATGCTGCTGTGCTCAGGCCGACAGATGTTTAGTGGAGAACCCAGTGTTTCTAAAGACACCAAATATATTCTGCTGAATTATAGGGAAATGTGTATAAAATGATAGACAACACATCTATTTATTTTCATTATTGTACAATATACAGTATATCAGATTTTTTTCTAGCTTTGAGGATGCTTATGGGGAATCCACTGTGTTGCAGGCTGTGGCAGGCCAGACTGTCGGATCGAATGATAATCTCTCTGAAGAACACAGTGTGTGTGTGCGCCAACCTCAGGTGACTGGAGCCTCATGACTCACACTGGAAACTGACTCACTGGGTTGTTGGTGGCTCCCCACATGACAAGCACCTTCACTACGTTTAAATAAACTTTGGTCCTTGAATGAGAAAGTAATTTTATTTTTGACCCGAAGTCCTAATGGAACAGTTCACCCATAATACAAAAAAAGATATTTTCCCATCTACCCCTAGTGCAGTATATTTGCCCAGATGCTGAGTCTGATTTGATGAGTGAGGCTCATCAAATACAGTGAGGCTGGATGGATATTCTATTGCTCTGTTAGGGCCAGATAGATAAACCTGATGTTTTTTGGTTGTCCCTAACAAAACCCCTCACCCCTGATGTCTGTGGATTATACTAGGCATCTGTGTCATTGTGTTTGGAAAGAACTGTTGCCGCTGAGTTTTTCACATGTAAATTTTTGCCGCTGTGAGCTCCACTAAACAATATCCATTCAGTCTTGTTGTACTGGGACTGGACTAAGGCTTGGCGATATGCACAAGATCAAACATCACAATATTTTTGATCAAATCAGTGTTGTGAGGATGCTGTAGGGCTGACTGTTGGAGTTTTCATTATATATTCACACACAAGAGGGTTATGTCATATCACAACATTACAATATCTAAAATCCCAGGTGATATCTAGTTTCATGTCACAATATCGATTAGATATTAATGTATCACCTAGACACAGAAACTACCTAGATGCATAAACTGCACTAGGGGAGAGTGGGTAAATGTCTTTTTTGTAGTTTGGGTGGACTGTTCCTTTAAAATATTTCAGAGCTATACAGTTGTAGAGAAAGGTGAATCATCATATGTTGAATGTGATGAATCAAACATGAATGTTTTCCTGATCCGTTTCTGTGCATGTTAGGAGTGTGATATTGGAGGGCAACCCTCTTCCAGAGCAGAGTTACCACCTTCTCCTGTCTGAGGACAGTGTGTGAGTCACTGAGACATTATACCACTCACATACACACACTCCAATGAACCTGCTTTGCAAGCACACACGCAAACATATCTGCCTGCTTCATGTGTGTACCAGCTTAACGTCTCTCTTTGGTCGTCAAGCCTCGCTCAGTTGTCACTGCGACATAACCAGATGGGAGACGAGGGAGCGCGTCTGATTGGGTCAGCTCTCTCCACACCCACGTCTGCCAACAAGAATCTCATGTCACTCAACCTGGCGTTCAATTCTATTGGTGATGCAGGTGCTGCGTATATTGCACAGGTACAACCCAGAACAGGATCTGCGTCTCCAAATGTTACCTACATGACAGCCATTTCGCCATTTCACATCTTGTTCTGTCTCCTAGGGCCTGCGTTTGAATCGCGCGTTGCTCTTACTTTCACTGTCCAACAATCGAATTGGAGACACAGGCGCTGCTCATCTGGCCAAAGTGAGAGCTACTCTGTGCTGTGGTATCCATTTACATCATAGACTAATAAGAAAATACATTTATATCAGCAGCTAAGTTGTTTTAAATCACGTTATTGTATGCTGCATTATATTATCTATTTTAATAAAGCCTCGCTCCCTGTCCATTTCTATTTTCAGACACTTGGTGAGTTTGCTCTAACTCATGAGGAAATCATAGCGAGAAGGAAGCTGCTTCTGGAAAAGGACCAAACTGCAAGTGCACAGTCAAGCCATCTCACCTCAACTTAATCCTAATTCTGATCTTAACCCTAAAGCATTAGGTAGCAAATAGTTGGACATAGTGAGGCCCTTCCATAATGACTCACTGTGGAGAAATGGCCTCATCCCAAAAGGCTTAAAGCCCATAAGGTTATAAGTACAAACAAACACACAGACAGGCACACATAAAAACAAACACATGGCAAACCTATTCACACATATTAACACACCTTCTAATTCTCTTCCTCTATTTTTGCAGACATCTCTGGGAGTCAGTCCTGAACATGTTCCCGTCAACCAACTTACATCGATTCCCAGCAGCACTTCACTCAGTGGGGCCGTCAGCAAAGGGGCGAACACAGGCACCTCCAAAAAAAAGGTAACAATAAAAAAAAAAAAGAATGAAAAATGGACAGCCAAAAGAAATTGCAATGACATGCCTTTGCTCTTTCTCATAAACCTGGTGCACTGCTCCTCTTCTTTCCACATACCACTTGCATCACTATAAAGGTGCCCATATTGCAAGGCTCTGAGACAGTAAACCTTGTAACAGATGACCTTGGGATCTGTTTCCTTGCAGGATACACCTAAAAAAGATGAGAAACCGGCTGCCAACCCAGCAGGGGGCACAGGAAAGAAAGAAGACCCAAAAACTAACAAGAAATGTAATTGCTTCTGTCATAGTTAATCACTTGTACCATTGTTCTCTGTCAGCAGAGATATTTATGGTTTCACCGCTGTCTGCTTCAATGTCTCGTAGCCACTGATCCCAAGATGCCTCGAGGAAAAGGGGGTAAATTAGGGAACAAAGAGAAACCACCATCTGCTATTGAACCGGAGGTATGAAAAGACTCTACACTACAAGACTGATTTTGATCAATCAAACTATGTAAATGTATACATGCATACACACAACTGTTATTTTTTAATAATTTTGTATCTTTTGTCTTTTTTCTTTTGTTTTTCGTAATGACTTGTTTTCCTGCAGGATAAGGCAAGTGCTTTACCTAATGAGGTTTGTATGACACAATTCAACTCTGAAACACAACTGTTGTAACGCTAATAAATATGATTTGAACAGACACCGACATGCCCTGTGCTGCTTCTCTCCCCTGCCACCACCAGACGGGGTTGGTGGAGATAGAGAGCCCCCTACTGGACCCTGCAGTGCAGCACAGGGATGGCCAAGTCATCCTGCCTGGAAACACGGCTCTCGCCTACCTGAACCTGTCGGGTCAGTCGCTGTAGCGCAACATCAGTCTCAATACTAAGTAAAACAAAAAAGAAATCTAACACGGACATTAAATTAACAAAAATGTAATGCATCTGGTTTTTCTGTGTCTTTTTCCCTTGTGCAGGAAACAGAATAACCAAGCAGCTGCTGCCTCTGTTGCTGACAATCTTGCAGACGCAGCCTGAGGGCCAAGGCCTCCGGCGCCTCTGCCTCCAGGTCTGTTACTCACAACACACTCATGTCAGCTGTGTGTATGGCAGGGTGGGGCACACACACACAAACACACACACACAAAATATGAACCCAAACTGCGTTATTAGGGTGCAGGCGATTTAACAATATAACTGACATAATTGAGCAACTTTCCACTGTACTTGTGCTATTACTTTCACTTAAATACATTTTAGCATTAGTATTGTATTTTGTTGTTTCGAAAGCATCACATCTGAAACTGGCTCATCCTAAAGTGGCCAGTTGTCTGGGCCTTCACTTTTTTTTCTCAGGCAAGACACAAAAAGTATAGTCCTCTGAATCAGAATCAGAAGTACTTTACTGCAGAGCTGCAGTTGCTCAAAGAAGAATTAAATTATACAAAATAGAAAAGAGAAATAATAAATGTAAAAATGTGTGCATTAGAAATGTATTTTAAAAAGTATGTGCATTATGTGTAAATATGTGCATTAATCCTACAAAAATATTACAACAGTAAATACAGAAAGAAGAAACTGAGCATATGAAAATCATACGTAACAGTGTCTGTTTTGTTTAAAATAACTTTTACTCTGAGTATATTTTAACCTACTTAAAAAAAGATAATGAAGAATTTACAAGACACATTTCAAGAAAGTAACAGCATTCCCACTTGAGTAGGATAATGTAGTTCTCTTTCCATCCGTGTTAATGATGGAGCATTCCTGTTTTACATTAGCTGACACCAAATGTTGTCCTCGGGTGGCAACATGTGCAATTTTACCAAACAAAGGGAATGTAAACAAAGGAAACACAAACTCACTGTTGAGTGAGCGAGAAGTTTTAAATTAAATCTGAATTTGGATTTTAAGTGACTTGACACCAACCTCTGTTTTGATGCCCAAACAGCAAAGCAATTACAATTTGCACCTAATTGTGTGTCTGGCCATCCACTGTTAATACACTAAGATGTAGTTAAGGAGCAGCATTTACCTCTCAATTGTTTTCTCATCCCCGCCACAGAGAAACCGCATCTCTCCTGCCTGTGAGTCCTTTGTGGAGATACAGGAGCTCATGAGCCTCAGAGACCCACTGAGGAAGCCCAGCTGTGGACAGACAGAGGACGAGGGACAGGGGCCACGCCTGAAGTGAAGCTCACTCTCCAGACTAGCTACTTTTCCCGGGGCTATAAAACAATGTGATTTTCTTCTGTTGTGATTCTGATTTTAAAACATACTTGACATATTTTATTATTGAAAATTTAAAACTCAGAAATCACAAGTTGGCCAAAACTATTAGATGACTTAGATATTTCAAATTTATGCTTATTTTGTGAGCAGACCCTGGAGATTTTTTGTTTGTTTGTTTAATGGTTTGTTTGTTTCTTTCTTTCTTTTCCCTACATTGTTATTTTCTGTTCACTGTGGTTCATTGTCATTTATTTTTATATTATTTTTATACTATATTTACAGCAACTGTTCAAATGAAAAAATGCAACATGTATACTTAATGGAGTTGAAATGAATTTACTCAAATAAAAAAATAACAAAAGCCCCCCGTCATCCTAAAAAAACAAAAAACAAAAACAAAACCCAAAACAAAACAAAAGGAAAAACAAAAACCACTCAGTAAGTACGTGCGCAGTTTCGACCTCACCAACATGTCTGCCACGGCCTTTCAAAGTCATCACTTCCGGTCCGTATTCAAAGGAACCATCGATATGAACCCCTCGCTTCCGGTAGTGCCTCCTTTTCGGCAGCGGCTATTTCCTCGCCAACATGCCTGTGAGTACGGGAGCGAGTGGAAAATGACATTTCTAACACATTTGGGGCGACTGAGGGGCTCCACTTCGCTCAGTTTGTACATAAGACATTAGCGAAGCGGGCGTTGTGAGTTTTGGGAGCTTAGGCCGAGTTTTTGTAACAGTTTTAGTCGCATAATGTCCACATCCGAGCGCGTTGCGAGCGCCTTGTGATACAAGATGGCTGCGTACACACCGCAAACATGGAGACACTTGAACTGAGAGCCAAACAAGCTCTAGTAACCAAACTCATTCGGAACAATGGGGTCGACAGTGATAATTTAGACTTACTCGACATCATGGGGTTTGCTGTTTTGCATCGGCTCCACAGTATTTTCATTTTGTTAGCGAGTGATGGCACAAAATGCGCACCGTTACCTAATCCATGAAATGTAGGCCAGCCGAGCAGCACGAAATGTTTCCACAGAATTTGATCATCACGTTATAGCAAGAGATAGAACACATTTACATTGAAATCTCGGTGCTTTTAGCAAAGTAATGCGCTAAATTGGCCTTATTCCTGCTCTTAATCCTATTACATCGGTGGACAGGGTGTTGTTTTTCACGCCACCTTACATGATCCACCACAAAACTACCATGCCGCTCGGTTTTCTCATGAAATTTTAAGGCTCAGGTGTTAATTGTCTCTTTTCTATTCTGGCAGCTCGCAAAAGACTTGTTGCACCCATCCCCTGAGGAGGAGAAGAGGAGGCACAAGAAGAAGCGGCTCGTTCAGAGTCCCAACTCTTACTTTATGGATGTGAAATGTCCAGGTACCTCCAGACACACTGCACTTTATCACACATCTGTAATGGCTGCTGTGTGAGAAACTTGGCATTTATACACCGCAGTGTTACTTCTGTCTCTTGGGTCCACAGACGGGGCTCTCTAACTTTTGTTTCTCACCTTTCCAGGATGCTACAAGATCACGACGGTGTTCAGCCACGCCCAGACAGTGGTGCTGTGTGTCGGCTGCTCCACAGTCTTGTGTCAGCCCACTGGAGGCAAAGCACGTCTCACAGAGGGTCAGTATCGTCCCGTCGTCACCATTTTTCCCAGGGATACAGTACATGAATCTAAATCCTGCGCTCTAGAGCTCACTCGGTTGAATGGAAGCCCTAACCCTTTCAAAATTAAGTTGAACCATGCTCACTTTTCACCAAAAATCTCACAGTACCCTTTTGATTCTGTAAATTGGCTTCCAGAAACTGGTACAGCACAGATAGAGTTGTAATGGAAGACCTAAGTCATTTCCTCACTACATCAGGCAATGAATGCCTACAAGAACACTAGTATAAGCCAAAATATTCATTTTCAGTGTTACATAATTGCTTTGTGCCATCCAAAGGAGATGAACAAGTCTAGTTTCGATATGAAACTGCCTGCTTGCGCTACAGCGAGTTTCTGCCTTTGTTTTAAGTTTTGCCATTTGGTGACATGGCAGATGTCGCCGCCTGACAGTAGCATTTAGTGTCGTCAGTTTAAGTCAAAGAGTCCAGGCGGGAACCTTTCATGGGTTGATGTGTAGACGGTCTTGCTTTGCACAGGGCAGCAGAACATTCGGGAACCTGTTCAGTGCAGCGTAATTGTTTTGCTTTGACGTTTTTGCAGCCAGAGTGTACAGTGGCCAGCAGGACACAGTTTAACAGGCACAGAGCAAAGACTGTATGAAAGGGAGCAAGTTAAATGTGTTTTTTTTTTTTTTTTTTTTTTTAACTAGCTTTTGGTGTCTGTTGCGCGTAAAATTGTACACTTGGTGTGACGGACATGTTTTTCTGAGTTACTGTTTCATTTATATGTGATAGCTGTTTGGTAAAGTTGTTGGCCGCACTGCAAAGTGACTGGACTGCCTCCACCGTGGTTTTCCAATCTCATTCGAGTGCCAGATCGACCTCAGTTTGCAGAAGGGCTGGGCTAGACTGCTGGCTCCCCCCTTTCGAAGGCTGAGAACAAACAGCCGCTCTAGAGCTCTGACAAACACTTTTACTCTTTGGTATTCTGTTTAAGCTGTACATCAAGTGACACTTGATCAGCAGAGCCTCTTAATGTGTACAGTCCATGTGTGGCAAGTTTTAACATCACTGGGGCGACACTGACACAGTCGCTCACATGATGGGAAGCTGGTTTGTGTCAGTAGCATGTAGAACAATAGGGGCTGTGCTGCACCCGTTCACTAAGGCCTCCCTTTTGATACCAGTGGTGTGACTGTGGCTGTCCTCCTCTGTCCACTCAGGGTGCTCATTCAGGAGGAAGCAGCACTAGCTGTTCTCCCCGGTGATGAACGGGAGAGGAGGGATTGGACCGGTTGATATCAGCGTCACCTGCCCCATTGTGGTGGCCACTGCCTCAGCCAAGACCCAGCAGTTCGATCTGGACACGAGACCTGACTTGCTCTGTTCGTCTTGACAGATCAGTTTGTTGCTGTAACTCCACCTTCCAACTCTGTCTCTCTTAATAAAATATTGTTTTGGCTAAAGGAACGGTGTTGTGTGTGTTCTTATTAATTTTTTTTTGTGCTGTGTGTGGAAAAGCCATTGAACATCAGGGCACAATTCTTGTTCATCAATGTATTTCACACCAAGGCAAGCTTCTTAACAGTAATTGTACTATGTTTACATATGGATTTTGTTTTTTTACAGTTCTCTATCATACAACAACAAAAGGAATATTTGTCATCTGAAACAAACTCAATGTAGATTCTTTAAGTGAGTCAACACAGTTTGTCTCAAAATGTGATCTAGTGCCACAAGCTCAATCATTATTTGTAAAGGCTCAGTTTCATCAACTGATGGCTGTTTTTTTTCACCAAAGAAAAAGTTTCCCTATTCTACAGTGGCTCCTTTTTTTGAAAAAAGAGCAAAGTAAATTATTAACTATATTACAGGTTATTTATCAAGTACTTCTGCTAATAAAGCTACATTTTACAATAAAGATTTACACAATTGTATGTCTACACCTTGTTTCTAGCAGCCGCCTGTCCAGTTTTCTGAGGGCAGTGCCTCTTTCACACTGAAATAACACAACTCCTCCAGGGATACACCTCAAGCTGAAACCCTCAGTTAGAGACTTGGCCGTCGTCCGTCCTGCCCTCCCTCTCTCTGCCTGTCACTTCGCTGGTGCCGGCGGTCTCAGACTTCTCCCTCTCCCTGAGGAGGTGGCGGATGGAGGAGTTCTGTGTGGACAGAGTGTTGGAGAGCAGGGGCAGCAGGCTCCTGAAGCCCTCCCTCAGCTCCTCCACCTGCTTCTCCAGGCCGTGCACGTGCGTGTCCAGGTCTCCCCGGCAGCTCTGCACCTCGGACAGCACGTCGTACATCAGATTCTGCATCTGCATGGAGAATGGCGTCCGTAATGGTGGCGGTGGTGGTGATGTTGGTTCATGTAGGAGAGACAAAAGGTATGGGGGGATGTTAGATATTGCTGTACTGACATTTTGTAAGGATGCTGTATTGTAGATATGCAGTGTTGGCAACTTTTACGCCATACAATTAAACTGGTAGTTCAACTAAATTCATATTTGCATAGTGAGTCAATTTTTGGTGTTGTGAACTTCTGAAGCTACAATATTGCGACCATGGACCATGAAAGCAAAGAAATAAATTATTTTAAGCTGTAATCCTGAGTAATCCTGCTAGGTATAATATTCCTACCCAGGCTCCAATTTGTGGAGGGCAGGCAGCCAAATGATGGACATTGCACACAAAACTAAAGCTGCCAATCCTGTCACATTTCACTGAGTTCTGGGGTGTTTTATTTATTTATATTTTTATGTATGTATGACCTGCAGACAGAATATTTAAGTGCACAAGTTGGCACATTTTTCAATAAACTCAGTAGTTGCTTTTTTTTGGTGGCATGTCACTGTTATAATTTTGTATTGCATTGTTGTTTCATCAGTTTTTTACGCAGTAGTTGAACAACATTTTCTAAGTGGCCTCAGTTAACCAAGCTATATTTCTCCTGAGGCTAGCTTTGCTGTAGTTCAACACCTTCCACTGTGAAGTAATTTGTAGCTCACAAAACTTTGCTTTCAAAGCAGCTTTGCCCCCGTCTCCCAGCTCTGTAGATACACAGTGTTCACTCGCCTCGCTTACCTTGCACAGATCCACCAGAGTGTTGGCCTGGTCTGCCAGTTTTCTCTTCTCCATCTTCACACTGCGCAGTCTAGCAATAAAAAAATACTATTAAGCTGCTACAGGAGCTAAGTCTGACCTATACTTTGTACGTGTTACTTTTTAAATATGTTCAAGAGGTCATACGCTAGTTGATCATTTAGTTTCAATTAGGCTTACATTACCTCACTATTATAAGGTGCTCCCTATAATTTATGTATGTCCTTTGTCCTTTGTTTCAGATTAATGTCTATGTAGGGGAACCCATCTCATGATTTTGAAATGTGCACCTTTAATGTCATTGCCGGTAGACTGCATAAAGGGACTGCATAAATAATGATGAAGGGTTTCTTACTTGTGAATTGCCAGCAGCAGCTTCCGCTGGTGCATGCGGACTCTGGTATGGTCTCTTTCTCTTAGCAGCTTGGTGTGTTTGTAGATAAGCCAAGTCTCCCTCAGCACATTTGCTGCAGCAATTTTTATCTGGTGAAAGAATATGAAAAAAAAAAAAAACATTCCAGAGAGGTAGTTTTTGTTTGGGCCCATTGCTTGAATTGATCCCCAGATTACCATGAAATGTGGCATGCTGCACTACAGCTATACCAAGATCTGCAAAGCACTGAGTAAAATGACCATAGATGGAAAGTACCAGGCAGGTCTGAATGCATATTACAAGCTTTTGGCCAGACATAACCCCAGTTATGTTGCTCTGCACACATTTTGATGAATGCTGCATAACAAGCCAGTGGGGGAGTTTTTGCAGAGGCTCTCTTGGGGTGCTCCTTTCTTGACATTTTGGGCCTAATTAATTTAGATAAACTCATAATTTGTATCCACTCCCAGGTTGTCTGCTGATAATTACCCTCTTGGAGATGTGAGAGTCCATCATAAAATTGTGGACATGTTTCTCTGCCCTGGTCAGCTCCAGCTTCCTGGCAACCACCGCAACCACCAGGACTGTGCAGCCCGCTCCCTGTGTGCAGGGTGATTTTAAACACAAAGATCGTTTTAAATTCAAACAAAGAAAAGATTAAAGTGTGGCTTGCTGTTTGAACTGGAGTCGTATCGCATGTGCCAACCATTATCCCGGTGAGAAGACAGATGCTCCGACCACAGTAGGTATGAGGCACCACATCTCCATAACCAATGGACAAAAATGTGACAGAGACCATCCACAAGGCCTCCATGTAGTTACTGCTCAGATCCCTGTAGTTGTGATGTCTGTAGGATAAAAATAAAAGAAGCCAGTGTCTCAGATAATGCAGCAGATAATGTATCCAGAGGTGATTTTGAAAAACACGATTTTTTTTTTTTTTTTTTTTTTTTTTTGCAGAAATTAAACATATTATACTGTACAGTATATGCCACTATTTGCATCTATATTCATCAGATATATAGGCCTTAGTAGCTGAGCTGCAGACTCACTCAGTGTTACATACCTCTCACAGACATGTAAGCCCCACGCTGCCACTATCCACAGAGAAACGCTGAAAATCATCAGCACAGTCCCAGGGTACGTGTGCATTAGCGTTTTCCCCACAAAGCGGGTATTGAAGTGTATCTGAAGATCACAAACAGAATGCACTATGTCATAGTTTTAACAACAACAACAGCCTACTTAGTAAGACAGTATTTAGGAGAGCACCTGTCAGATTATATTTATATAATACAGAGGGCATGAGGGATAAAAAGAAAAAAAAAAAAAAGCCTGTTCTCCATCTGGCTTGATACATGGATAGTAGGTTTGGTATTGCAGAGGGGAGACAAAAGGTTATTTTTGCCACTCTTAAATAGCATTAATGAGGGAAGGGAGGGGCGGATATTAGAAAACTGTAGATAAGCAAGTATAAAAACATAGGAGAGCTAATAAGGGACATAATCAGAATGTCAAATCACTGGAATTCATGGGAGCCAAAGTGTGATGGTCACACCTCGATTGACACACCTCTACTGACCTCTCGGCCCACCTAGACATAAGACATAAAAACATGTACATGAAAGGATTATCGTAAAGGAAAATGCCAGCCCCAAGAACTGAAGCTTGGCCCAAATGGTATTCCTAAATATAGTCATCTACCTTAAAGATTACATCACACAGTCCTGCCCACAGGCACACTTTTTTTTATTCAACTAAAACTTAATTTTACCTTGTAACTGTGCAAAAGTTCTCTTAAAAGTTCCCCTTTTAATTTCACAAGTTTCATGATCACACCACAGTACTATCCAAATCCAAAACCAGAGGCCAAGGCCAAAGCCGGATTGACCTCCAACCTTATTGAGCGCTCCGATGCTGCGGGAGGCGGTGTCAGTGAAGAGGCGGCTGTGCAGCATCATGGCCCGGCCCAGCAGGTACAGCCTCAGGAACATGGGCAGAGCTAGGATGATCTCCAGCTCCGTCTCAGATCTCTGCGATGGGCGCACAGAGGTCTGCTGGAAGTACGCGAGCAGACCCACCGGATAGGGATGAACTGCTACCGCCGCCAGCTCCAGAGCTATGAAGGTCACACGTTCAGTTGTCATGGCAATCCGCCAATCCTCTGCACCACTGTCCTGAACGTAGAGCTATACCAGTGAGGATGAGGAGCACGCATTTAAGACGAGCATTAATATGTTCATGACACCACAGTGAAAATGAGCCAAAGTGTTGTAAAGACTTACAGTGGGCTCATCAGTTCAACAGGGGTTTGGTGACATTTAATAAATAGAAAGCCACTTTAAGTTCCCCATGGAGTGACCTCACAAACCATGGATTGTAAATTTTTCAAAAACGCCTCGGATGCAAATGACTAATTTCCCTAACGACGTAATTTCTGCCCAATGACAAAGACACTGCTGATGACCGATCCTGCTCAATTGAACTATTTTCATAGTGATTCTTACTTTTGCCTAATTTTATTGACTGTTTTCTTTTAATTCAGCGTTAGCCTTTAAAATATACTTATCTTTTACCTCTCACTTTGATTTAACTTCATTTCATTTACTCTTAAACTGTTATTTTTTGTAGTTTATCTATTTAGTTGGAAGGTTTTTTTTCCCTGTACCAAACCATGCTCAATTCCAAGCCATACTGGCAGTTCCTATTGGTATAGAGTGTTGTTTTTATACTGTAATATAAGTAAAACTGTATGGGTGTGGTCTGTTATATACTATATTACAAGGGAAGTGTATTTGTATAGAGGTTATCGAGGTTGTTCCATATTTCTTTACAGTTTTATAGGCATAGAAAGTCATTACTATGCTGAAATATGGCAAGTTTTATAGGCATTGTTGTGTTTTATTGTCTTTTCCTTCCCTCTCTTTAATGTTGTGTTTTTCTATGTAAATCAAGTTTGTTTTAGTGGGGTTTGGAGTCCTGCCTCCTCTGCTGCACACCGGAAATTCACTCTTAACAGAATCGAGATGATCAAATGTAATTCTTGGCAACAGATGGTTACGGAGAGGCTTACGCATTTAAATGGCATGATGAGGTCACTGGAGAGGACTTGGAAAAACAAACAACAACAACAACAACAACCTGATGATGTAGAGGCCAGTTACCTGCACCTCACAACAGTGGTAGGCAATGATGAGGCCAAGCAGGATGATCGTGGAGAAACTGATGACAGACTTCAGGGCTAGAGAGAAGATGGAGCTCTGTGGATCACACACACGCAGACACACGTGCACGTATACGTTACATCATTTTTAAACGACGACTGGTTACCGTTACAAAGCTGGATATCTATGAAATGGCATCGGTGATCCCTTGTAATCTCCTCATCTTCTATCACATACATTCCATTTAGATAATCCACTTGCTTGATTTAATGAACATGATCTTATAGGCAGAAATTCTCACGCGATGCCCGGTAGGCCCATTCCAACTGTGAATGTGAACCCTTTAGAAACTGATAATTTCCCAATATAGTTCACTTATAAAGACCACCAGCGTATTAATGGGAGAATCTTCAAATGTGTTTTTTAAAAAGGAAAACCAAACTGTCTATTGAACACGTTTAGGAAAACTTATTTTCTCTACATTTCACTGCTAACAATGAAAGGATATCACTAAGCCATTAAAAATATTTTCTTTCACTTTGTCAGACAGTCAGCATTGATTTCTCAGGCATGAATTAAGTCTAGACTTTAAAACAAACAAACAAACAAAAAAAAAACAGTGACTGGTATTGGAGGAAAACATGATGATTATTTCAGTTGTACAATGCAGCTCTTTTCCCCAAAAAATGTTTTGCAGTTCAAAGTTGCATCCATTTTTATTGAACTATTGCTCAGTGCCTTAGTGAGATACATCAGCCCCTCAGATTTTACTGTGTGTGTGTCTGTGTGTGTGTGTGTGTGTGTGTGTGTGTGTGTGTGTGTGTGTGTGTGTGTGTGTGGTTGAACCCTGGTGCTGACCTTGCTGTAGACACTCCAGGAGAGCTCTGTTTCCATCACCATCACCACCACACCAAATATCCCCACTGCGAGGGCCAAGTCATTCAGCCGCTGCCTCCTCTCAAACAGGGCCCTCCTGCGGACCAGCCGCCAGCCGATGCTGTGGGTCTTCCAGTACTGGTCGTCTTTTGTGGCATCTTTCGGCTCTGGGATTGTACTGGGACAGAGACTGGGCCTTGGACCGTGACTGGGACTGGGACATGCAGCCCCAGGCAGCAGGCCCTTAGCCTTGGACTGGGCGTGGTCCTTGTGAAACTGGGAAGCCTCATTGTAAAGCTGTGGAGGGAAGTCGTCATCCTTGGTGGTGATGATGATCTCTGGGAGAGACTGCAGGGAAATGTTACCCGACAGTCGAGCCGCTCTGTCTCCAGTCGCCCCTCTGACCTCCGAGTCGCTGAGGTCGATGAGGGACCTGTGGGGAGCCTTGTACGGCGAGCCGCAGGGGGAGATGGGGATGTCAGTGAAAGAGGTGATATTCTGCTGGAGTCTGTGAGCTCCTGTCTTCTGGGGTTTGCACAGCTGATTACAGCCCACATGTCTGGGGCTTTGTCCACTTCCCACTGATCTTCTCTCTGTTCTCCTGTCCTGTCTCTGGTTGGCTTTTGGTTTGTCTGCCCTCCTGTGGGTATGGGGTGAGTGTGTGACGTAAAGGTGGCCGTTGTATAAAGGAGTCGTGGCCATGGCTTGGGTTCTGTCCAGCCATACCTTGTGATCGACTGCAGTGAGGACCGTGTGGTGTATGCCACACTGGGGAGGGCAGGCTTGAAGTGGAGGTACCATTCTGGTTGGGATCAGAGCGCTCTGGTCGCTCACCTCATCTCCATCCAAGCTCAAAGAGGGGGAGGGCTCCATGCTGGGAAGTTTTATAGGTGATGAGTCACCAAATCTTTTTTTAAGAGATTTGGGTTGACAGGGAACAAAAGAGAGGAGAGCAGATGGTCAGAATAAGACGAGGCCAGTGAGGCAGGGAAAACAATCCAAACCAAATGAGAGAAGCACTGTGGCATCACACTGCAGAGGCTCAGTCATTATTAGCACAGAGGACAGACCTACATCATTCTCTCATATGTCGCTCTTATGATTTAATACTGCTTGTGTATTATACTACAATCACATTTTTTTTAAGAATTTGTGGAGATTATCTGAAATGCAACCAAAGTGAAACCAATATATCCATTTTAAAGAAGTGGTGCTGTTAAAATGAAATTGCTTATCTAAAAACAAAGTAATTGAGATTCATTCACCAAGCTCGCTGAGGTTTAAGTTGCAAAAATGTTTTTCTTTCTCTTTTTCTTTTCTTTTCTGTGTGAACCTATTTCACCAGTTCCACAGCACTCTTCTAGTTTATCTTGGTTTAAAGCCTTACCTTAAATGGACTTCCGCAATCAAGTTTTCCACTTTCCAGCCAGTCCGCTGAGAAGAAAGAGAGAAAACTGGGTTCCTAAGTACTCAACTATCTTATTTTTCAATTTCTACAAAGATCCCAGTAACAAATCTTGTGGTCTTGAAAGTCACATCTGCCTGAGACATAGATCGATCTTCCCAATAAAATCCTACTGCATCTTCTAAGGTGGCACAAACACACAAGGTTCATTTAGAAACAGCTCCCACTCAGGACTCAAGGTCAAACAAAGCGAAAATTGAGAGAAAAATTCATGAAAACACAACAACACTATGCTCCGGTGTGTCCAGATCAAAATATTCCAAATCTCCCCGGTCTGTCTGTATGAACTTCCAAGCAATCCATTATCAGCCTCAGCATCACAGAGCCCCTCCCATGGATTCAAGCAGAGGTTATGAACTTCCCCGCATATGATAAGCATTTGAGGCAAATACCCATGGATATCCAGTGCATTTTCAGGCATTTATTTTATTGTTTTCCCGTATTTTCCTGTATTACCGGTGTCCACAGTCATGACATCTTCCTCAAAGCCCGGGGCTTAATGACTGCAAAGACTTTAAGTTGCAGATGTTGCTGAGAGCAAGGGAAAGTGTGTGTCATCTGTCAGAGTTTTCTCAACAGGGATCGGACAGCAGACATCCCCCCACCCCTCATTCCATGTGTGTATAAATCCATTTTTGTGCATGCAAATGTGTGGTTTCGTGGGGTTGTTTGGATGTTGACATCTTTATGTCAAAAAATCAGGCCGACATGATTCTCACTGTCGAATAAATATGATTGTTGTGCCACTTTTCACTTAATAATTGTATCAGTTGCTGACATTTTCGTCGTGGGAGCATTCCAAGTGGGTTATCTGTTCTTTTTTAATCTTCAAGAGTGAGTGATGGTCCTCAATATCAATTCAGCAGATTAGTATCCCAGATTAATCAAGTCTGGGAGTCAGAGTTCTGATACTTATGAGCTTATGAAATATCAAATAAGTCACCCCTTTAACCCAACAATATGCACAGAGGGGGGTGGAGTATTAAGCAGTAAAGTCATAACAATGACGTTCACCGTTATTTATCTAAATCCATGTGACAGATGGGTCGACAGATAATAGAGATCCGTCCAAACGGAGGGACCCAAGGAGGAGAGTAGGCACAGCATAGCAGGATGGGAGAGGATAAAGAAAGGTGTTATATAATCTGAAGACAACATGTACTTAAAGGGAGGTCACACAGGTGAGAGATCTAAACACGGCAGCATGATGGTCTCATTTGTTCTTCCCCAGTTGTCCTTCCAGATGTAAACTAGATTAATTATGCTAAAAGACTTAGCCAGATGCTGTCTGGTGCTGATTTGGAAACTAAAACCACACAAGGCAACACGCAGGAGGCTCCCCGATAAATACTGAACAAAAACATCAATACAACATGTAAAATCTCAGCTCCATGTTTCATGAGCTAAAATAAAGACCATTTTAGTTTATTTCTCTCAAATCTAGTGAACAAATCTGTTGACTTTTGTCCGGCACAATTTGCTATCAAACGAATGATTTTCTCACATGAACAGTAACTAAGAAAACCACTGAAATTGTTTTATGTTGCAGTTATATTTTTGTTAAGTATATATGCTTTTCTGCATGGATTTCAAGCCTGAACCCTAAAGACACTATTTGGTATCTGCTCACAATATTTAAAACAGGGGTGAAAAAAAAATACTGTGATACTTTAAGTAATAGTACTTAGTACTTAATAGTACTTAAGCAAAAGTAGCAATAGCAGTTAAAATTTTACCCAAGTATAAGTATAGAAATTCAGTAAAATGGACTTAAGTATCAAAGCACAAGTTCTTGTTCTGAAAAAAAAAAAGGTTCCTTTCATAGTATTAAATCTGTAATTTAGTTATCTGTTGGAGTTATTTCAATGTTTTAATTTTAATGGTAGGCATTCCAGGTGGTGCTATGTCTATCTACTCTCTATAATGTAAGTTAGTTAGTTTGGCAGGTCGTTTAAACTCTAAAAATAAATCAGATTTTATGAGCTTATTATATGTTTCGCATGAAGAGCTTATTCTGCAGGGTAAGTGGTGACATCAGCTGCCGGGCAAATGTAGAGTATCAGAAATGTAGTGGAATAAAAGTTTCAAGTCTTACAAATTGGAGGTAGTCAAGTGTGAGTACCTCAAAATTGTACTGAAGTACAGCACTTGAATAACTGCACATAGTGACTTTCCACCTCTGATCTAAAGCCAAGTTCCCAGCAATGGAAAGAGGACTACAATTTAAAACTTTTGGTAGCATTACCACAAGAGTGCAATTCTGATGCAAGACACAGTTAACTATGGTGATAAAAAGTATGGACATTCTTAAATAATGTTGTCCTTTTAATAACAGGCCGGTGAAAGGATATATGCACATCTGCAGGGCTTCAAATTAATGCAAGCCTCCAGCCAAGTGCTTGTAAATTTTGGCCGTAGCCAGCGTGTCAGTTCTTCTTGCTTCTTTGGCACTTAGTCAGCTCCTCCTCAATTAGTCTTTTCTCTTCCAAATCCTCCTTTGGCTAGGAAGAAATTAAATTAAAGTGGGATATTCTGAATCTACTTATTGTTGTGGCTGCTAAATGAAAAATGTCTCTCACGTCCTGGATGTTAATGAGTTCCTATAGTTCAACTTCTGGGAAGAATATTAAGTACTGCATTGGTCAAAAGATAAATACTCCCCTACAAAGGCAAACAGCAGTGACTAATTTTGGGGTGCTTCAAAGGTCAGAGGTTGTAAATTAAAAGTTCATTTGAAAAAAAAAAAAAAAAGATATCTGCAAAAGTAGCAAAGGAACAGTTTGCACTACTTTTATTTCACTACTATTTATTTTCTACATTTGCAACAAAGGATTTTAAGTTCAGCACCTGTCCTGAGCTGAAAATCCCATCTTCAGTTTTCTTTAGCTCTATAAACCATGTTGTTTTCCAATATCAGTAAAAAAAAAAAAAAAAAAAAAAATCACTGGGTTAATGCATTGGCAACATTGGCTTTTGCAACAAAATTTGAGATTCAGTTTTTGCAAATAAGCTCCTCAAATACGCTAGAATTTCGATTCACATGAACATAGGCTAATATTAACCCACAGATGCTGTTAAATGATGTGAATGCACTGATTGTTTAAAAAAAAAAAAAAAAAGGCAGGACTTTGGGATTCACCGCAGAATACACTACAATATTATCCCCAAGAAACTCATCTACCCAAGTCCAATCCAAAACAGACAAATCGGACATCACACGCCGGTGGGTGCATGAGCTGGTTTGTCGATAACACCCCATTAAGCAGAGGGGACGTGTCAGCGTGGAGGAGCGCCTAATCCAATCAGCGGAGTAATTAAAAAAAACACACAGCACAGTGGCGGAGGGCTGCTCTGTCTGCGTTAGCGCTCAGAGAGACGAGCTGATCATGCCGGGTCAGAGAAACGACCATCACCGCTGTCACACAGTAAATGCGCACGAATTGATCTGCAGCCATCTCCTCCCTCCTCTCCCTGCACTCTGGCATCATTTTTTTTTTTTTTTTTTTTTGTTTTTTTGAATAAATCCTCATCCTCTTTACCCCCCTCACATCATCATCATCCTCATGGCCATCATCATCAGTGGAAGTTTAATCCATTTCTGTGTTTTCACTTATCCGTCCTGTTTGATTCATAATTAACCTTCTCTTTACAGCATTAGCCATCATCATCTTCTCAATTCATTTAGCCCAGCTCCCTCCTTTGTAATTAACACCCACAGCCCTCCTCCCCCTCCTCCTCCTCCTCCTCCTCTCCAAAGCTGCCAGTGGCGCTTAGCTCCAGTTGTTTAACTGCAGTTGGGATACGAGCCACCAGATGTCACCCATGCATCAGTGCCTCCGATCTGGAGTTTTATGAGGCGTAATGAATTTTGATTTTGGCACCATATCAGACTGACGCTTGGCGCATAACAACACAGGGGGTAGGGGTGTGGGGGTGGTGATGGTGGGGACTTTTTTCTCCCCCCCGCACCTTCCTCCTATAAGCTCACAAATGAAACCAAAGTCAATTTTAGCGCATATTCAGATCAGCGTTTTTGCGGCGGGAGCAACAGCTTGCACCGCTTGTTGTGATGCATTACAGGGGCGCGTCGTTTGTCCTTGTTGCACGCTTGGTGAGGTTTTCTCTGTTTTAAGCGGTGCTTTATCCTTCCTCTTAGCCTCTGGGGGCCATCCTCCATCCTCTGTGTGCAGCCGAGCATGAACGTGTGCCTCCGGAGCTCTCAGGATGTCTGACAGGCTGCCTGGGAGCGGGGTAACTCCGAAGGGCAGAAGAAGTAATAGGGTAATCTATTATACAGTCCGACTCTTTTCTTCTTCCTCTCTCGTGCGCCCTCCCCTTTCTCTCTCCCTCTTTTCGGTTTCTCACTGATCTGTCCTTGCATCAGCATTTCGTGAGGACAAATGAGAAGTGGAGTTTAACTATGCACATTCCCTGAGCCCTCCTGCAGAGCCCAGCACTTTCTCAATTAGGCTGGAGTCCGTCTGCCCTGCTGATTCAAAGCTCGCCCCCCGCCGAGTGGGGGAAGCCACGCACACATACACACACGCGCGCGCACACGCACACACACACACACACACAGGCAAACACAAACACACACACGCACATACGTCTGCGTTTTCCAACTCACCAGCGCATGACCGCAACCACAGTGCTTTGCTCTCACATCTGTAAAACAGCTGTCATTTGTTTTTGACCCATCTCACCAGAACATGTGGGCGACAGTCACATACATGGCGACATGTAAGAGGCAGAGAGAACGGGATTGGCTTGAAATAAATAAAGTACATTTTTTTTCCCCTGCTATTTTGCTTTATTTTGAATCAAATTCTCCAGTGAAGTTATTAATCATGTGCATGCATTTTTATTAAGGCCAGCAAAGAGAGATAAGGGTTTTGTGCCACGTGAGTTGTATTTGAAAATCATGAATGAAATCCATTAATGAGTTTAACTCTCATGCCAGCAGTCAGTATGGGAAACCGGATGTCTTTTTTTTTTTTAATCTTATTTTGGAGATTTCTTCCTCTCCCACTGTCTTCTTCCCTTACATTTCCATCACTTGCTCTTTTTTAGTCCCACCTCCCTCTGAGACAAGGAGCCAGAGAGAGAGAGAGAGAGAGAGAGAGAGAGAGAGAGAGAGAGAGAGAGAGAGTGAGTGAGTGAGTGAGTGAGCACACATGAGCTGACTTGTGTCTAGAATCAATCAGTTGCCCCCCCCACTCACTGCAATCTGCCGATGGCGTTCGTTCGAGAGAAAGACAGGGAGAGAGAGAGAGGGAGAGAGAGAGAGACAGAGACAGAGAGCTGAGTCTCTACCTCGCAGCAACCATCTCCTCCTCCTCACGCTCCCTTGTCTCTCCTCTTCCAAGACACTCATTCGCTCCCTCTGATGCTTTGTGGATGTAGACCAGGGGGATTTCCAGGCTTCTGAATCTTGCCTCTCCTCTCCTCTCCTCTCCTCTCCTCTCCTCTCCTCCTCTCCCCTCCCCGCCTCTCCTCGGCTCTCCTCCTCATCCCTACAGATCCAGGGTCCCCCAAATCCGCTCTGCCTCTGCTCCTCTCTCTTTTCCTCTCCTGCTCCTAAAACACCAGGATGTGGTCTGCCGCGGCTCTGCTCCTCTCTGGACTCTCTGCTTTGATCCACGGTGAGCCTGCCTGTCTCTGTCTCTTTTTGTTTTTGCTTTTTTAAAATGTTCACTTTAACTAGACTGAAACCAAGAATGGGGATACAGCTGATTCAGAATCACTTTATTCATTAAGAGGAATAAACCCACATGTGAAGGAATTTGTGTTGGTGGCACTGATGCCCAGAATGTAAAGTACAGAAAGGGGGAGGAAAAGGTGACTAAAGTGTCTATGCGAGAGAATTTGGTTCACTTGTTTGCTTGCCTGTTTATGTCTGAGCTATTTTTCAGAAGTGTGTGTGTGTGTGTGTGTGTGTGGCTGATGAGCGTTTACTGGATGCACATGCTGGGATGAGCTGGCTGGGGGTCTGATTCCTCTGCGTGAGATGTTTTCCAGAGAGACACAGACAGAGGCAGATTGACAGCCTGGCTATGAAGCGAGACAGATGACAGACACCATGTTTAAAAGAATCTGAAGCTGCAATCAGAACATTTTATCCCTCTCTTATACGAGCCTCTTTCGCTCCCAATCTGTATGCATGCATTTGCATGTGTGTGTGTGTGTGTCAGGGGATGTAACCTCACAGAACACACATCACATCAGCCGGATAGCATTTATAGATCTGCCGTTCCATCTTGGCTGCTTGTTATGGTGTTGTGAACGTGTTGCTGCAGCCGAGCTGAGGGGCTTCAGGCGGCACAAGTCGTAGTAAAAAAGGGAAGGTTGCCAGCTGATGATCGAGCTCCGAGCAGAACTGGAGAACTTTCCTTTAAGGCACGACATACGAGTGAAATATTTTTCTCAAACAGAAAACGGTGCAGGCAAGTCATTTCCAGAAGTTTCTCTTCAAACCGACAGCACTTATCTGTGTAGACACAGCAGCGGTAACAATCTTACACTGAATTGCTGTGGACTGAATTTTAATTTGAGTTTACGGAATGATTGGCTGCCTGTAACATGTAGCAAAGTTCACTTTCATGTAATGCATATCATTTGGCAGCTGTGTTCAGTGAAGCCACACTATAAAGCCATGGATGCTTAAATTTTTGCTCCGCGTGGGCCCAGTGGGAATCAAATCCCCAACTGTGTCAGTCCTAGTGCAACTCTGCAGGCGCTATACACTCACAGAGGGCTGACAAATTAAAGGGAAAACCAACACTGGGCCACCTCCAGCCACCTGAACAGCTTCAGTGCTCCTTGGCAGAGATTCTCCAAGTCTCTGAACTCCACTGGAGGGATGGAGCTCCATTCTTCCATAAGATCCTGTACATAGAGAGGGATATTATAGCAGGGCTGCAGTGCATAAACCACCCATTACAAAGACAAATGCACATTTGAGAGTTCAGTGGTGCAGAAACCATAGGCACTGGCTCTGGTTCTGTTATGCTGGGGGTGAGGAGGGTGGGGGGGCATTTTCCTGGCATGGCTTGGCTCGACTTGTCCCCTTAGAGGGAAGGCTCGCTGGAAATCAATACAAAGTCATTTTGAGTGATCACCTTTATCTCTATCCTGATGGGAATGGTCTCCTCCAGGATGACAATGCTCCCATCTATGGGCCACAAGGGCTCACTGAGTGGCTTGATGAGGATGAAAAGTATGTAAATAATATCCTCTGGCCTTCACACTCATCACATCTGAACCCATTTCCACACCTATGGGAGATTTTGGATCGATGTGTTAAGATAGCTCTCTCCACCACCATCATCAAAACACTGGTGGAGCTCAGAGACTTGGAGAATCTCTGCCAAGGAGCTCTGAAGCCGTTCTGGTTGTTCATGGTGATCTAACATCTTATTAAGACACTTTATGTTGGTTTTTCCTTTAATTAGTCACCCGTCTGTACATGCTATTCTTGAAAACAGAACTAACACACTCCTGAAAGAGCGACATGTCCAATAGGGGCAGAGCATGTTAACAGGGATAATTAATAAATCATAACTATACAGTAATTTGTTTTGTTGTAATTCATGGTAGACAGGCTTAGTTTGTCTGAAGTGCTTTCAGGCATGTGTGTGATGAAGGGCTGTATAGATAAATGATCTTGAACTCATCTTTACTCGCCATTTTACATAGCACTTCTACTAATACGTTTAATGCCTCAGGGCGTTTTGCATTAGCCTGTTTGTTAATGCCAGTTATGCACTGATGAGGCTTTCCCACTATTTCTCATTAGACTCCAGCATATGCATGCTCCCTTGTGGTTTTCTGCACTGTTTGCTGCTTTCCCCACTCATTTTGGATATTAGTGTTAAATGCTCCTCTGTGACTGAGGAGCTGGACCTTTTCCCTCATGCCTTTGTGCGTCGTTCTGTGTAAGCCATGAATGTCACCGCGTTTGGAGATAAGAGCAGCTCGCGGAGATAAGAGATTAGTTTGTATCAGTTTGTGTTTCTCCTAATTTCATCTCTCTCTCTCTTAGTTTCCATATCTCCTGTTTCCCTCCCCGTGTCTCTTTTCTTATTCTGTTGGATGGATTTGAGCAGGAAGAAGTGCAATTCCTGAAGGCTTAATTTCTGATTTTATCTGCAATACATTCAATATTTTTCTCTGGTGGAGAAAATTCTGTACTGGAAGGCGGATTCCTCTCTGTGAGGGATCCCCCCTCAATCAATGAGGTTTTTGCGGATTTTCCTTGTTCACATTGAGGGTTTCGGGAAGCATTTTCATTCATTCATTCATTCATTTAATTTGTCTGTATAGACTGTATAGGTAAGCATAGGCTACATAAATAAACTTTATCCAGATTTATTAGTTTATCAACACATCTGGCCAATATCTACCATTTTTTGCAGATTTTGGCATTTCTCTTCCCTCTGTGATAAAAAGTAGAGGTTATTCTGCAACACTTTTGGATACTGTTTGGCAGTGTCTTTCTCATTATTTTGCATTTGTTAAATCTCTGTTCCTGTGGTTTATT
Organism: Myripristis murdjan; assembly: GCF_902150065.1. Taxonomy (NCBI): domain Eukaryota; kingdom Metazoa; phylum Chordata; class Actinopteri; order Holocentriformes; family Holocentridae; genus Myripristis; species Myripristis murdjan. The sequence continues at coordinate 13,500,255 of NC_043990.1, forward strand.
CAAACATTACATTAAAAAGAGATTTACTCTTGTAACAGTTTCTCTTATTTATTTTTGAATTTAAAGATATTGCAGATTGGCACATCAGCTATCAAGCTTCATATGTCAGTATCAAACCCACATCAATAGAAACAGAGACCCTACTCTGTGCTTCATTGTTTCAGTGTGGGAGTTTTTATTTTGATCGTCAGTGTGGCTTGTGTGTGTGTGTAAAAATTTGAAGTCTCTTCCTCTGCTGCCTCTCCAGTGTCGGAGCAGGGCCCTCACCAGAGGAACCTGCTGAAAAACCTGCTGAAGGATTACAACCGGATGGAGCGGCCGGTGGGAAATGACTCCCACCCTCTCACTGTTTTCTTCTCCCTCAGCTTAATCCAGATCATGGACGTGGTAGGTGTCACGGTCGATCCCAACCTCATGAGTAGCACGCACCATAAGTTCATGCGAGGAGTTGTGGAGTGTGACAAAATATATTTCTAACAACAAATTTATTGACATGTTTTTAAATTGTGTGATAAAAGCTTTTACTTAGGAAGAAATTAGTATTCGCCCTCCTCGAGCCAAGTTCTGACAGTCAATCGACAAAAACAGTCTGAAAAGGAAAAACTAAAATGATAATTTGGTGTCAAAGTTCAACACTGTGTGTGTTTATGGTCGTTACAGTGGGACCATTAGCAGGCATCTCTTCATTTTTGTGAGTCAGGAGGTTAAAAGGTTGAGAGCCACCAGTCTAGAGAAAACATTTAGCTGCTGATGTGTCTTTAAATCTGAATGTCTTTTGTGCATGGAAGCCAGCTTTCTGATCTATTGCTGGTGATCTATCAGTAAATGATCTCCATGGAAATAAAACTGCGCAAAATATTTTGCATGTTTTTCCAGGATGAAAAGAACCAGGTGCTGACCACAAACATCTGGCTCCGGATGGTAAGGAGCTCTGAGAGGCTGGACGTGGTTGGGGTGACAATGAATGCGTTTGCTGCTGTTGTGGGTTTCATGTTTTGGGTCTTTTATATGTCAAATAAGTTTCACAGCCTGTATTCTGTAAATCCCAATCAAAAGCCAGGATTAAATCTCAAAAATGCATGGCTGTCATTTTGATAATGAGACTGTTTCAGGCAGTGATATTGTGGTTGAATTCTATGAACTCAAATGAACAATTAAGTGGTGTGGAGTTTCTGGAGCTGTGTGTGTGTGTGTGTGTGTGTGTGTGTGTGTGTGTGTGTGTGTGTGTGTGTGTGTTTAGAGCTGGTTTGACCACTATCTCCAGTGGAACCAGACTGAGCATCCTGGAGTGAAAAATCTCCGCTTCACCACAGACCAGATTTGGACACCAGACATCCTGCTCTATAACAGGTAATCCACAGACACACACACACACACACACAAACACACGGGTTGCCTGCTGTCCAGATTTCTCACTAATCCTGGAAAAAATAATTTCCCTTCACTTTCAATGTCATGGAATCTGAGCATTTCTGGCGTTTGCATCCATTGAGCCTCCTGCTGTAAATATGGTCTTTTGCTTTCTCCCAAATAGTATTTTACATTCAAATAAATGCTAAATAAAGACTGAGTTTCATTGGTGTAAACTCATTTTGAGTGTATGAAATTGCAGAAAGCCAAAAAACTCAAGCCAAAAAATTAAAATCATGCACAGTGAGGACGGGCCAAGAAAAGGGGAGAAGGCAACACAAAAACAATCATCTGCCAGGCTTTTCTTGTGACATCATGGATCATTTGCTCACTAAAAAGGGTTGTGTTATTTCTTACATGTGAAAAAGAATGCTTTGTGTTGCCAAAATAATGGGCTAAATTCATAGAAAATAGGAGAGGCATCTAAAATGCTTATTTTCAATGGAGGTTATACTCATATGCAACTCTTTTCACATACAGCTTATAGGTGTGTTTCACCATTAATATGATTAGGGCCGGGTGATATGGTCAAAATCCAATATCATGATAGTTTTGAGTGAGTTCCTTGATATTGATATTGTGCTGATATTGTAAGGGTGACTATTGGTGCTTTCACAAATAATTTACACAATGAGATTTTCATGAGTAATGTGGATATGATAATCGAGCAGATGGAGGAGAATAATAGAACAGCTATGTCAGTCTGGTCAGTGCAGAAAATGGCACCCCTCTACTGTCCAGCAGCCTTTAAAAAGCAGGAAGAGGCAGCTCTTTGTCATAATCACAACATTATGATATCCAAAATCCAGCACGATATCTAGTCTCATATCATGATATCAATATAGTACTGATATATCGTCCAGTCTTAAATATAATTATCACTATTTTTAGTCATTGACTGCATGTCCAGAATTTTCATAGGACTGAGGTGACAAAATTTAAACGCACACCTACACAGACACACATGGGGACACACACACACACACACACACACACACACACATACTTCAGTGAGTCGTGTCCTAAGTTCCACCCTCTTCCTCTGTCCTTCCTCAGTGCAGATGACGACTTTGACTCCACCTTTAAGACCAATGTCCTGGTCAACTCCAGCGGCTATGCAGAGTATCTTCCTCCAGGTGAGTCTCCTGTCTGTCCCTCTCTCTCTTTCCTCATGTCTTCTCTATGATTTATCCATATCTCCTTCCCTATCAACGCATCGCATCCTCGTCTCTCACTGGTGCAAAGGCAGCGTCTCATTTGGCACTCCACGCATGTCTCTCCTGTTTGTACACTTGACATTAATATTTTATCACTATGAAACCGCATCGCTGGTTAGTCACCGTTACAGAATCCAAATGTTCTGACTAATACCTATAAATAGGAGATACTTGCTTCCTTCCTCACCAGTCTCAGCCCAAACGCAAGACCCGTGTAAGCCTGTGCAAGCAGCGGCTCCCCCGGGTTTCCGCTGGTCTTCACTTTGTACTCTCTCAGCCTCAGTTCCTTTCTACACCACATGACAGCCAGCTGTGATGGCATCCCGGGTGCCACGCTGGATTTAAAAAAAAAAAAAAAAAAATGGCTTTGTGAAGTAAAGTCAAATGATCCAGGCTAAGAAAATAGCCCTATCAGTTTTGTTCAGTGGCCGTGTGTATTTATCAGATGCTGCTGAATGTAAATACAGCTCCTCAATGCCGTGATTTGGATCAGGGCCAATTAAGAAAGAAGAGCCGATGCCCTTGCTTGGTCTAATAAGCGGAGGGTCGGCTGTGCTACAGTACGTGCAGAGACAGGGAAAAGAAAGGCAGCAGGAAAGAGTGAGCAAATAAAGAGAGAGAAGGGGTACAGAGAGAGAGAGAGAGAGAGAGAGAGAGAGAGAGAGAGAAATGCACCATGCTTTCAACCTGGGCTCTTCCTCATACAAGCCTGGATGCAATTACTGGGGTCCTTTTGGCCCAGCTATTGTCAGGAGATAAAAGGCTACATGGGTGCCAGACAGGAGCTGCAGCCTGACACCCAGCAGGGTAAATAATTCAGAGGATTCAGGATCCCAGGTGACTGCTGCATGCGATCATACAGGGAATAATGGTTTAATGGTATAAGTGGAGATAAGAGGAAATAGGTTTTAGGTGAAAGGTGGGGTTGGGTGATGTTCCCAAAAAGGTAATCTTGTCTCAGGGCCGTGTGATGCCTCTTTCAGAGGTGATTTTCATGAGTGATGGAGTTTTATTTTGGGAGCTAAGCTGTGAGAGAGAGCTGTGAAGGTTCGGAGCTGCAGAAAGAAACAAAATGTCTTGTTTCTCGAGAGTGCAGCTTCGACGTTCCTGGCTATCGGTGAGAGGGAAGGTACCGTACTAAAATATACATGTAAGTGCACAGCGCAGGGGGGACAAAACCGCTTTGAGCTAATCAGTATAATTTAGGGTTTAGGGGCCCAGACGCTCATAAAGGGTGTAATTACAGAGGGATTGTCCTCATGAAGCAAAGGCAAGCACTTGTAAGGACTTTTTCGTAACTGGATTTAAGAAAACACTGCTGTAGAGCAGAGAGTGTAGTGTTTCCATTTCATAAGCCTTAAGCCTGAAACTGGGATTCAAGGATGTAAAATGGGCTGAATCATGGAATTAGAAGAAATAAATCATTTTGCTTTGACTAATTCGCTTTAATTGCTTGCATAATGAGGTGAAAGTAGGTTTCATAGCAGCAACTTAATTTGGTATCATTTTTGTGATCAGCCTCTGGTTTGTTCATGACATTGGACCTGCTAATCTCTATAAATTTGCTTTTCCAAACTCTGCTTTCATTCCGCTCTAAAGCCTGATTTGCATGTCGGCTGGCTCATAATGAATGTCTTTGAGAGCTGTTTGTTAGGCTTCACTGGCATTTTGGTACTGTGTGCAACTGAGAGTCTCAATGGACTCGACTCGTTCATTTCCGTAATTACTTTAATGCTGAAGTTTGCCAGCGACCTCTGCAAGGATATATTGGTGCAGAAGTGTGTGTTTGTGTTTGTGCATGCTGGTGACAGTGTTTATGCATGAATACGACTGTGTTTAACTTTGCATAATAAATGGCATAATCTGATTATGGCACTGTGCAAAATCTTACATTAGAGAAACACTGTTGATGTTGTTTTCCATTACTGAGATTTAGGTAACAAATGTTTGTGCAAGCAGACTGTACATCAGTGCATCTGTTTGCAAAGGGGAATATCTAAAGGCTCTGAGTGACAGTACTACAACAAATTTCTTTCTTTCTTTGCTCACGTCTTTTTGTCGGGAAGTTATCTTTGCTTTCACCTCTCCAGCCTCAAAACTCAATTTCAAAACCGCAGACTTGGTGCAGCTTATGCAATGTTAATAAAAATCATTGTGCCCTGAATTGTGCCGAACCACTTCTATCAGAAAAAAAAAAAAAAACTAACCGTGGGAGCGGTGTGATCAGAGTTTAGAACAGGCCTGATTTGAATAAAATGAATGATTTTTTGATGTACAGGCCAGGCTCTGTGCCAGCACAGGAGCAGGCCCTCTGGGACGACTTTCCCTCAAGAAAAAAATCACAGCTGTCAGCGTCACATTTTGATAGTCTTTCAGTTGATTGTGTGGCTCTAATGTTCTGCCTCTGTCCCTCCCTCTTTTCCTCCTCTCTCTTTCTGCGTTTCTCAGGAATCTTCATGAGCACATGCAACGTGGACGTCCGCTGGTTCCCCTTTGACATCCAGAAGTGTGAGCTGAAGTTCGGCTCCTGGACGTACGACGGATGGCTGCTGGACCTTCAGATGAATGACGCCGACATTTCGGGCTACATGCCCAACGGAGAATGGGACCTTGTGGGTGAGTCGGTGCACCCTGTAAATCAGAGGTGGGCAGCTGTGTCCCACCGTGAAGAAGCTGCCTGCTGCCTCGCTGACTAGTGAGACAGCGTCTGCAGCAGGGAGCGTTTCTCAAAACAACTCTGATTTTAGATGTGCTACCAAAGCAGCAGATGTCACACTGTTGCTAAGAGACCACATTTGACAGCTGTCATTATCTCTGGTCATTACTGCTCTATTAGCAACACCTGGGTTGTCTTTTATTCTGTTTTTTTTTTCTGTGTGACACAAAAAACACTAAAATGAATTACTAAAAAGTCATAATTCCACTTATAATTGATCAAATATGCTAATGCATCCCTGATGATGATATCAGTAGAGTAACTGTCAGCCGGACACAATGGAGTGTGGGATATCCTCGCCAGCGTAGGATACATCTAGGCTGCTTTGACAAAACACGCCAAATGGAAGCACCTCAATAGGCAGCATTTTATGGAAAATTTTGATTTGGACATGACTTTGTGCATTCCTACATGTGATTGCGGCCTCAGTAGGTGACGTTGTTTCCATTTGGGATGCAGGGTAAGACTGCAGCAGCTGATTTCTTTGATTTCCTTGTTGCCCTTCCCCGTTTGAAAATGTCCGGTCATTTTCTCTCTAATCAGCTAGTGCAGCCCGCAGTAGTTTCAGCATCAGCCTATTCATCACCAACCTTGGTGTTATCTTTTACACTTCACCTCCCAACGTGTTTTTCTGTAGTTGTTGTTTCTGCCTCCGTCAGTCTGTCTATCTCTCTCTCTCCCTCCCTGTCCTCTCAGGAGTGCCTGGCGCCAGGAATGAGGCTTTCTATGACTGTTGTAAGGAGCCGTACCCCGATGTGACATTTGTTGTGACTATCCGGCGGCGAACGCTGTATTATGCCCTGAACCTGCTTATCCCCTGTGTGCTGCTGTCTTCAATGACCCTGCTCATCTTTGTGCTGCCTGCTGACTCTGGGGAGAAGATCTCACTGGGTGAGTGGATCAAAGGGAGCTGTGGGAGAGGAAATAGATGGGTGAAAGGTTGCACTGGTAGAGAAGTAGTTGAAAAGGCACTAGAGATCAGAGACGTGGCCTAGAGAGACTGGAGGTTCTGTAGTTTTAATCCTCGGACCAGCTGGGAAATCTGTGTGAAAAAAGTGAACACTCCCCTTTACCTTGGCATCTGCCTACCAATGAAGCGCCCTTGAGCAAAGCATTTAATCTCAAACTGCTCCGGAGCTGGGGAGTCGCTCACTGGCTGACAGTGGAAGGCTGTGATCATACTGGGAAGCTCCCAGGCGTGAAAGCCTGAGTGTGTAGCAGGGGCATTGCTGATAAAGAGCATACATGATAAGCAAATCTTGCCAGAGCACAGGTAAAAAAAAAAAAGAAAAAAAAAAGAGTGACATAGAAGAGTGTAGCGGTGGGATGAAAGAGCTGAGGGAGAGGGTGTGGAGCCGGTGTGGGCGGGGAGGTGAGGGTGAGGGTGTGATGGGGGGGATTACAGGATGAAATAGAAAGATGAGAAAGGCGAGGCGAAGGTAGAGGAGGGAGAGAGATGGATACGTGTGGGAAGGCAGCGAAAAACAGAGCGCAGACAGGAGAAGAATACGAAGAGGATGAGAGAGGACAGCATATTACAGGAAAGGAAGAAGACTGATGAGGAGGAAGAAGTGGAAGACTACTGAATTGTACAGTAATGAGCAGGAAGAGAGCGGACCTTTAATCAAAGAGCAGTTATACATTAATTTTGGTGTCTGTTTTAACCTGCGTGTAGTGCCAGATGAGTGAGGGTGACTTCATAAGAACAAAACTGAAAAAAAAAAAAAACATTCATACTACAGTATATTACTGACACAAAGAAGTTCTTTATGCTGTCTGATCAATTAAACACATTTCAATAACGTGGAACTGATGTACACTTTTTTGTTTGATTCAAATTAAATTTCATTGTATTGCCTCATTGTGCTGTTCTCATGGTTTCGTTTGTGAAGACCCCGCCCATCTGGCACACAGGTTACAACAAAGACCACATCTTGTCTGACCCGCGTCTGAGGGACAAACACAGTCACGTCAAAGCATATCCTTAACCTACGTAAATACAGAATGCATTACGCAGCATTTCACCAGAGGAAAAAATGCCAAGCTTTACACACGGCCAATTAACCTATTGATGTAATTAAGGTTAGTGAATTGATTAGGCAGAGAGAGCTTACACACTGCCTTCCAGGGATATCCTCTGTCACTCCATCTGATGGAGGAGACACCGGGACCCTTGGGGGTCAGGGGGACATGCTTTTAAAAGAAAGACTTGTTTATTAATTTATGAAAGAAAAAAGAAACAATTTAAAAGAAGCATTTATTTATCCTTAGCATTCATTTAACAAAAAAAAAAGAAAGAAAGAAAAAAAAAAAAAGAAAGAAAATCTCTCTGCCCAGCAGGGCTTACTCATTTGGCCGATGTTTAGTTGAGTAGTTTTGAACAGGGTGTGTTATGCCAGGAAAGCACTCCTTAAATTTGGTCTGTCAGAAAAGTGAGATAATGACACATAATGTGCAGAAAAGGTAGTTGACGATGGAGCGTACGGGTGTGTGTCTGCAGGTCACACAGTTTGGGTGACTTCAGGCACGCTGGCTGTCGTCTGGAGGTGCTGCTGCGGCCGAGGTTTGCCCATAAGGAATTCACTGTATGAGCATTAGTCTTCCACTTTTACTAATTTGTATTAAAATAAATAGACCCTAATCCAATACTTTGAAGTCAGCAGGCTGGAGTTTGACCATTTGTCAAAGTACAGAGCAAAATAAAGCTTTTTTTCATAATGAAATACTGTAAGGGTGGGGCCTAAATGATGATATTGATCCGTAAACAAAATGTGGTTCCAACATCTATCTATCTATCTATCTATCTATCTATCTATCTGTGCTCTCCAGGTATCACAGTGCTGCTGTCTCTTACCGTTTTCATGTTGCTGGTGGCAGAGATCATGCCAGCCACATCTGACTCCATCCCTCTTATAGGTATGTGTGAGTGTGAGTGTGTGTGTGTGTGTGTGTGTGTGTGTGTGTGTGTGTGTGTGTTTGTGTGTGCATGAATCATTTGTATGGTCCTATCGGCTCAGCCAGTTTCATAACAAGGCCCATTAATTAAGCCCATTCAAAACGTCCTGTGTCAATATGGAAATAAGAAGTTTTACTCATTATGTCCGGAAGGTCAGTTATTTTGGGGAGGTGGGGGGATGATTTCCATCTGACAGCAGCGATAAACATTTAGTCTTTCATATTTGCGCTTTAAATAATTGTCCCTTGGTGGTGCAGGGACTATAGCCTCTGGTTGAGCTCTGGCAATTTTAGCCATCTGGTCGCCCTTAAATTTAATTGACTAAATTGATCGCGGGCCCACGGCTGGAAATTATGTTTAGTGGGGTAAATGCAGCCAGAGACAGATGCGATGCGGCTTTTGCCTTAAGATACAAATCCTGACCGTTAAAAACTCGAGAAAAAAAAATGCAGAGTCATGATCATCAGAATACTGCTTTTCAGCATTGCTTATTTATGAAATAACGGCTGCCATGATGCAGTTTCAGCCTGTAATGAAGTCTCACAGTGTTCCATACCATACTCCTCCCAGGTCAGTACTTTGCCAGTATAATGATCATCGTTGGGATGTCAGTCATTGCCACAGTGGTGGTTCTGCAGTATCATCACCACGATCCAAACGGAGGAAACATGCCAAAATGGGTGAGGCCACAGTGTTCATCACCAGCCTCCATATGCATGATGAGATGTGTGGCGTGCGGAAACCGCCGCTGCAGCCGGCTCAAACACGCTCCTCTTCATTTCAGATGTTGTATTTTGCTTCATCATTATTGTGTTGTGCTTTTGTTTCAGCGTGACTTTCATTCCTCTGCTCTGCCATTTTAAATAATATCTCATCTGTCTGTCACTGCTACCTTTGCTCCTCTGCCATGGTTTTGGCTCTCTCCTTTTATCCTCTGACTTCCTCTGTTGTGACTCATCCAGCAGGAAGTGTCAGTCTGTGTGAGTGTGTTCATCAAATGCATCGCCACAGCCTTCAATGGGAGTGTATTTTCAAGGCGCTCGGGATCTGTGGGCGGATTTGACTCAACTCATCCCATCTCCCTATTTTTTCCACCCCCTGTTAAACGCTAAGAAATGCGTCAAGCCTTTTTCCAATCAAAATTTTTACTTAAAAACAAATTAACCACATTTGAAAAACATGCAGTAAAAATAAAGGTCATAACTAATATTTGCAGTGAATTACTGAGTGAAAACATTTCCTTGCCAAATAGTGACAGTTTGATGATCATTGTTATTGAAATATTGAACAATAAATATAAAGTGAGGATAAAATAAAATAAAAAAAAATCTTACAGCATTTTTAGATGCTTTATTTCTCAATCTATTTTTAGACTGGAAAAAATGACAAATTTAGATTCATTGATAAACAAACTAATGACTTGGATGAATGAAAGTGAACAGGCCGATACTGTATGGATCAACAAATCTGCAAGGACTTTCTCTTGATGAATGACCTGCTCAGACAGTCCGATGGCCAATTAACAAACTAATTGATGTGGTTCAGAGGAGGGCATTGAACCGGCACTGTTCATAATTGCACACCGGACAAAAACAACATCAACAGCAGCAGCAGGGACTGTTACCTGGCCTGTCAACACACTCAGCACACTCAGGGGAGACTAATTGAGCAGTCATCTGGACATTAAGCTACTCATTAGATGCCAGACACCCATCTGTGTGTTGCTGGGCCAGTGTAACCTTTCAGGGGACTTGTCCTCTCTCTCCAAGGGAGGTCTCGTACAGAGGAGAACAGCACGGAGAGCGCAGGCCAAATTGCACCAACATGCTAGAAGCTGTTCTGCTCTTTAACTAAATGCTGAGGTTATTGAAGTTGTGGTGTAAGCTCATTATAGTCGTGCAACAGTAAACCCCCAGCCATTCTTGTTAATTCCACTGTTTGAATTTAAATCAGAGTGCATCCTCTCTGCTGGGAATCCAATGAAAGCAGCAAATCTTCTTTGCCTCGGGTGCTTTAACAGGGTGTCCCTGGTGAGGATGTCAGGCTCGTGCTTACACAAGTACTGATGCAAGGCAAGATTGGAAACATGAATGTCAGGCTTGGACAAATGAGCCTATTAGCCTAGCTTAACTGTAGTAGATGTGTGATAGGAAGGTCAGGGTTTGTGGGTGGTTTCTATTCTTGGCTCTCAGTGCATCTTTCACAGCGTTGTGTTCTCTAATTGTTTGTCTCCCTGCTCTTCACTCTCGCCGTTCCACACCTCCGCCTCTCCTCTTTTCTGTCTCTCAGGTGCAGCTCGTCTTGTTGCAGTGGGTTGCGTGGTTCTTGCGAATGAAGCGTCCAGGGGAGAGCGATGACCCAGAGCGGCCCCCTTGTGCCCCGCACCTGCGGCGTTGCTCCTCAGGCTCCCAGAGCGGGAGCATCCCCCACCCACCAGACCCCACCCTCCACCCGCTGCACCCACAGAACCTGGCTCCTCTCCAAACAGGTCCGCTCCACGCAGGGCACCCGCACCTTCATGCCCAGACCAGCGCCAACAACAACGGCAACCTTCTTTATATGGGCTTCCAGACCTTGGAGGACCCCACTCTGCTCCCAGACCCTGTCCAGAGGAACAGCATCTCGACAGGACCGCCTCGAGTGGCAGGAAGCCCGCCTCCACACCTGCCGACTCAGTTCTGCAGCTCCCCTCCACCCCCGACTCCTAATATAGACACTGTAGGCTGTCCCAGCACTGTCTCCAGTGGTGGGGGCTTTGGAGGTGGACCAGGAGGGGTTGGAGGGTGCTCGTCTGGTGGGATAGGTGACCCCCAGCTGCAGGCTATCCTGGAGGAGGTGCGTTACATGGCGGACCGTTTCCGGGAGCAAGACGAGGCAGAAAGCATGGCCGACCAGTGGAAATTTGCAGCTGCTGTAATTGACCGTCTATGTCTGGTGGCATTCAGTGTTTTCAACATCATATGCACCATTTCTATCCTCATGTCTGCTCCCAACTTTGTGGAAGCGATTTCCAAGGACTTCGTTTGAAAAGAAAGAGGAAAAAAAATAGGAGGAGGAGGAGTGTTAGGGGAAATTAATGTAGGATATAAGATGGAGCAGGCCTGGATCCAAGAAAATAACATTTTCCCTGGACTGCGGGCCCTATGATTTGTGATTGTGCAGGACTGGAAAATAGAAAAATTGGTTTTCTTTATGATACATACAGTTTTATAACTGAAATATGAAGGGAAAACATGAGAAAGGTAATACAGAGTGAAGTTAAGATGAGATTAGGGGAAGCAGCGTGCTTTATCAGGTAAAACGGTTTGTGGTTAATTAAAAGAGTTTCCCAAGGCCTAAGGGGAAGATGAGTGAGAAAGGCAATAAAGAGAGAAGAGCTCGGTGCAATTTGACCTCAGATAAGGAAGCTCTTGCAGCAAGAGACAAATTGAGCGAGCAAGAGAGGGAGGGAGACAGGTAGATAGATAGAGATAGATAAATAAGACAGACGTAAGGCTGTTTTATTTTCCAGAGGAGAGAGGGTAGCCCTTCACTCTCACATCCCCAGAACAGCCTTAGAAAAGGCTGCATCATTTACAGAGATGTGTAGAGGGAGAGGGAGGACGGGGAGAATAAAAACAGACTTTTACAAGGATAGACAACTGAGAGCGGCCGTGAAGAAATAGAGTTTGTCCCTGGTGACATTGACAGAGTTAGGCGAAGCAACCAAAAATGAGGGTATAACTTGCTCAAACTTAAAACACGACTTGTTCACTGGATAGAGATGCTCAGACATACAAAGTGGACAGAAGATCAAAAACGCCACAGAGGAGCAGAACAAAAACAATCTCGTCTATCATGCTATCACATCCTTCTAATGACCGTCAAATTGAAAGGCCTTGAATAACCTTTCAGACTAATAAGCTTTTAAAAGATGAAGCCCCTTCTGTCCTAGCGGAGCACTTTAACTTTGCAAAGGTTTTATCTCTTTGAGAGGATTGCCAATCTGTAACAATCAGCAGAGATCAAAAGCTCCTCAGCAGCGGGCACCGTGTCTAGTGCTTATCATGACTGGGAAACTGTATTAACCCGTAATCAACAGTGCAGTGGCCGCTAACTGCATTACTGTGGAGTCCTGAACCAATGATGACGCATAGAGCAGTTACCTAATTCATCCTGGCAGGTCCTAATAAACTAACTTATCTCAGCGGGCTCTTTGTAACTGAGACGGGGGGTCAGCTGTTTGGAGGAACAGAAGAGGTACACAGAAAATTAATACAGGGAGCTGACATCACATCAATTCTCAGATCCATTCAGTGGTTTAGAGTAGTATGAGCTCCATGAATAATTCACTTCTGTAACTAGACATAAGAATTTGACAGGATTTGATTCTGATGAACTGACTGGTTGATACATTGTCAGTTTAAAAGGCGGGTAAGCTATAACCACCAGTCAATAATCAGCTTCCACCAGTATAAGCAAAAATACTTTTTTCAGAAAAGCATCAATGTACACCTTTTTTCCTTAAAAGACCTACCCTTATGTAACGTGCAACTGTTTGATATTACGTCAGGGTGACTACAGGTTTCTAAAAGTGTAATTTAAGTCCTTTGAAGACGTTTTGAAGCCAGCTGCAAACAAATTCTACACCAGTTTCACCTCAAAATAAGCCGGAGGATCAATAAACAACAGCCGTGGTATAGTTAACAGCTGCAGAGCCAGGGAAGATTTCTCACTGGAATAAATATGCACCAAGAAAAAGCAACATTTTTCAGACGTGGAACCGTATTGAAGTATTGAACACTCACTGTTAACATTCAAGACCCTTCGACACCTTGAATTTATGTGATTCAATTCAAAAAATTTCAAGACTTTTCAAGGACCTGCAAGCACCCTGCACTAATCATGATGTATACAGTGAAATTACATCCTGAACATTTATGTAAGGCTAAAAAGATGCGCTGTTCTGCGTAAAAAATAAAAAGGTGGGTGAACAAGAGTACAGCTGGGTTGTTGTCTGTTTCCAGTGTTTATGCAAATATATTTATCCCACTTTGAACTGCTACATGGACGATGGGAGGAATATTTTTATCTGTCTACCTCTCTTTATCTTCTGTCTCCTCTCTCTTCCTCTGTAAAGTGAAGTCTCCTCAGAGTTGGAGTGCAAACTTCCTGCAGGAGGAGTTGCAGGAGGATGTTTTCCTTCCAGCACAGATTCAAACAAAAAAGCACTTACATCTGTGCAAAGTGTTTCACATCCTGAAAATAAAGCATCCTCTCTCTCTCTCTCTCTCTCTCTCTTTTTTTTTTTTACCACCTTTTGTTGGCTCCATCTCTCTCTCTGGTGACAGCGGCTGGGCCGACACCTGAAAAGAGGAGAAAAATGACAGAGCAAGGGGGGATAAGGGAGAGAGAGAGAGAGAGAGAGGCGAGAGAGAGGGGGAGAGAGAAAATGCTGACGCGCTGTGTGAGCTGGACAGGGCCTTAATTGATCACTCGTTCAGGAAGGGATGGGAAGGTGGGGGGGTGGGGTGGGGAGGGGGGTTAATGGAGGAAAGAGGGGGCATGCTGGGTAATTCATTGGATTTATGAGGGACAGAGGCAGGGAGATAGGCGCTCAGACAAGCATAACTCAGTCACAGGCATCAGATAAAAGGCCACTGCTCTACATCATAGCACAATAGATAAAATATACTGGAGAAATAAACAGAATTCAGAGAGATACTTCATGCAACTAGATGCCCGTGCTGTATCTCTGTGGATTCTGAATGTGTGTGTGTGTGTTGGTGAGAGTGTGTGTGTGTATACTTGGATGGATTGGTGGGTGGGTGACCCTCACTGTGTCACTCAGTCAGTGTGTCAGGCTGCGTAAGGAGGCGGGCTTGTATTTATAGTACTTAGCTGTTCCTCATTCAGCCGAGGCAGGCCTCCCTGTTAGAGCGGCTAAGTCTCTCTCTCCTTCTCTCTCTCTATCTCCGAGGTCAGAAAATGTGCAGCGCTTGCAATCTAGCAGCACTCAGATTTACTGTGTTCACTCAGACGGAATAAAAGACGCGAGGGGGAAAGTGTGTGTGTGTGTGTGTGAGGGGAAGCTGTGCCTCTGGGCTTGTGCATGCATATATATACAATCAATCAGTTGTTTTTCCTCCTCATACTTGTTTAATAAGCAGGCGAAGACCCCAGGCCTTCTCCTTGGCTTCCGATATTTCACCAGATGGGTAATTTGGCTGAATCCGACCGGAGACACATTACCCCTCACGCAGCTCGAGTGTGTGTGAATGGGATAGCAATATGTCAGCTATAGGACACCATCGCTGCAAAGCATACAAATGAACTATGAAGAAGCCTACAACCTCAGATAAACACACACACACACATATATCTCGCATAAGCGCATACACTCCGCAGGCAAAATAAAGCTATTGATTCAATATTAATGACTAAAATTAAACATTAATTAAACACCCAGTGTATATGTACCATGAAGCATGTATTCAGATACATGATATACATGCATGCACACTTCCTCTCTAAGGGCCTGTGTGTATTGTACTGTATGCCCACATCCCCAACATGCTGTGGCTGAGGACGATCAATGCCTTTTAATTACCAGGGGCCCGTAGCTCTGGTCGATACAGCTGAGAAGAAGCAGAGAGAGAGAGAGAGACAGGAAGAGAGAGAGAGAGACAGGGAGAGAGAGGGAGATGCTCTGCATGATGATTGATGCCTGCTCCTCCGGGCTGGGCAAGTCTACGTACTTACGGATGTGTTGTTAGGCTTGATTAAGCCTGCCAAGCCACATTCGCTCACTGTACCGACCACCGTTTAACCACCCAGGCCGCCGCGGTCACAAGGTTAAGTGGACACGAGGTGTTCGCCCTCAGCAGCACAGCCTCTCAACCAGGGAGTCAAGCATGGCTGGCTGCAATCCTGCTGGCCACTTGACTCTTACACCCTGTTTCTGCATTGACTAAGTCTGAAGTGATTTGTTACTTGGCTGATGAGGAAAAAAAAATGGGGTGAAATGCATCTGATATGCCAAGGTAGCTATAGCTTCATTCATGAGTTTTAATTTTTTTTTTTTTTTTTTAAACAAATATCACCTAATCTCCACTTGGGGTGAAACAAATAGGCATTATTACCAGTGAATTCATGTTAGTTTAGGCATTTCACTCATGAGATTCGCACAGTGCACTCAATTTCCAACTGATCATTAAAATTCCATCTTCCTTTTTTTTTTTTTTTAAATTATCTTTTCTTTTTTTTGTTTTACCCCATTACATGGCAAATAATCTGTTCATTCATTTTTTCAAACATCAGCAAGAAGCACAAATGTAATCACACGGACCTGAATTTGTGTCAACTAAGCCTTTACTAGGCTACAGATATATTTCTGGCTCTGCTGCTCTTGGTGATTCTTGCTTATGATTTCCCAGGACAGTGACATTACACAGCCTTGATTACACCTGCTGCTCTGTTCACCACCTGAAGAGCTAAAATAATACCAAAAAAAAATTAAATGAAAACATACAAATATGCCCCACAAATTGCAGATGTGCATCAAATGATACAAATGTGTTCAGTATCTGCACAACAGGTACAAATAAAATGTGTTGTAAGTTACAGTGAGCATGTTACGTGCACATGAATTTACATATCCTACTATACATCTGCAGTTTGCAGGACATATTTGCATACACTGCAACAAATGGTTATGGTATAACTTGATCTCCATCCTCTCCACGCTGGCCTGTCTCCACTCTCCAGAGCATATTGCAATTTTATGCAATTCAAACGGGGGAACTAACATGAGAACACAAATAAACCATGCAAAGGCCTGGAGGAGCGATCCAGGGCGTGTGTTCAGGATGTTAGGAGTGTCGAACTGAATCCATTATGCCTGTTAAATCACTGATGAACTTTTGCTGCTATATCACATTATAAAACCTCTATTTATTTAATCAGGTGAAGACGCCTTGAAATTCAAAAATCTCTTCTTCAAGTGTGACCTTATCAGAGACTGCAGATCAGTATTTATAAACCTGAAAGCTTCCTGTAGCCTATACAGCCTGGGAGCCCAAGGAGACAATCTGCCTGGCATGGCGAATAAGCAAACTAGAAAACGAAGAGAAACAACAAATAAATCGTAAAGGAGCACAGTTGCCTCTGTGTAAATTGGTTTGTCAGTGAGACAGGCACACTATTTATACTGAACCCTCAACCCACATAACCTAGATTGTATGGAATTCAAACAGTTTTCATCTGTCATGTTCCTTCGATAACCAGCTGCACTGTGGGTCTCAGATTATTATTCCAACTTGGCTGGTGCTTTTACTGAGCAGCATTAGAGGGTTCATTTTCTTGCTTCTGCTGCTATGTCAGACTATATAAAAGCAGGGACTATAGATGCAAGTCCCCTGCTGCCATGTTAAAGCAGTAAGCCTATGCCTTTCTCCAAATTAGACGCAGGAAAAATGGAAAGGGAGGGGAAGTGGTGAAGTCAGGATGGCAGCCTGCGGTTATAGTGACCACGTTAAAACAGCTTTAATGAAATGAGTATTTTCACCTCTTTACCGCCAATGCACACAACATTTACAGGGCTTGGTTTCCACGGCCTGCGTTAAGGAGCCTTGTATTTTTGGTATGAACTGTGCCTCGGCTTCCCGCCACCTCCTCACAGGCTGCAGTAGCTCGTGCTGAGCGCTGGAATTGAGTGCAGAGGACAACATAAAGACCTGCGCAGCATGTGACCATCAATATGTCATTGTGCCCATTATTCTGCTAGACAAACGAGCCGGAGGATCTTTTATAAGCTACCATACTCCCTACCTTGGGACCTTTTATGTACGGCTCTGTTGCCTTTCCCGTAGACCTGGGAGTGTTTTCAGGCAGGAAATCTGGACTTTAAAAAAGAAAAAAAAAATGTGGACAATAACTGGTCCGGATTAGCACTGCAGTGCAGAGGCAAAGAATAAAGCACATGCCTCAGCCATCCTTAAGTAAACTATCTGCTGATCAAGCCTCGAGCGTTGTCTATCTTTGGTCTGTTCCAGTCGGCTGTCATTTTTGATTCCAGGAATTACAAGAAGAGTAACATCGTGTTTTCTATTCATCTCCGACCGTTTTAAGTCGGTAGGAACGAAATCTGAAGGGATATTGAAATGTTTCCTACCAGAAAACTGTCACATCTGTTCCTTATCACAATCAGCACTCCTTCACTTCTCATCCCGCAACCTGTACAGTGGAGATAGAGGTGTCGCCAAAAAAAAAAAAAAAAAAGAAAAAAAAAAGGCTGTCACCTCGACTTCAACCCCTTAACCCAGCCATCCTCTCAAAAGCATTTTTGCCTAGAGCAAAGCATTTTATTTTGTTTTACCACCAGCAGCTAATTATGAATTGCATTTGCATAAATACCTCCCACACATGCACAAACGACACACTGCATCAGTCCAAAAATGAACAAGATTAAGCTATCATTTGCCTGGCTGCCAAAAATGAAAGGGGAAAAAAAAAAAAACACCACGCTTATATTAGTAATCAAAAATATTTATTCACTATGGTTACAACTTTTTTGACTAATTATGGAAAAAGCCTATTTACTGTTTGCTCTTCTTTTTCTTTCATGGCCTAATTGGGTAATTGCTCCCAGATGAGTATTGTTATTGCTAGAACCCCACAAGTGTTCAGAGAGGATGATCCTGACCACAGGCATGAATCCATACATTGATAAGGACCACCCGAGTGCATTATCAATACAACAGCTGGTAACAAGCCATCTGAAAGCCACTTGAGATAATGGCCAACATGCTAATCAGAAAAACACGAGGGGGTGTTCAAGTCCAAGGGGAGAACAGAATGTAAACGCACACTCGACAACAGGGTTTTCCCAATATATAACTTTATTTAAAATAATGTTACAATTTATTACTCTACACAACATTTTCAAACAGTTTTTTCTTACATTGGTTAGTAAACCTTCATTTGTATTTTTTTTTTTCAGATATAAAACTCTCCATTTTGTAGTTTCCTGCGTCAGTTGTTAATTCTTGTCTTTAGACTGCTGTGGAAATGCAACACTGTCTCTGTTTTACATAGCTCGTCTCAAAAATGTGTGGTTAGCTAATCCCTCCCCATACAGCCGCCCCTCCCACACACACAGACAAAATTAATGATGGACAGTGGCCCTATAGCGATTAACACTATAATTTCACCTATCTTTATAACTTCTGCTGAAATAAATTAAAAGTTTTGTGTCAGAGAAACAAGAGTGCATTCTGTCCAAAAGGATATACTCTTTTTTTTCTTTTCTTTTCTTTTTTTTTTCAAACAATAATTTACAAGTAATGCTGAAGACAGACAAACAAGGCTTAGGTTTTTTTCTTTTTTTTTTTTTGTTAAATCAACATCACTGCCTACTTGCATGATGGAGAAGCCCTGTGTCTCTGAGCAAGGAATAGAAATAGAAATTAATTACATGCCTATACAAAGGCTAACACTTTTTGAACAGCACTTCACTTCCGCCCTCCATGTTAGTCACGTATGACTAATCGTCAGCTCAAATAGAAAAGCCTGTATAGATTAACTACTCACTAAGCTGGGATGTGCGCTCAAGAAGGTTGACGAACATCAAGTCTACACAAAAAGCTGCTGTTGTTAAGATTAACGTTTTGGGGGGTGACTGAATCAAGGGTGTCAAGTCCGCTCTCTAAAAAAGAAAAGAGACTGACTGAGTGGCCATGTCAACACCACTTAATACACTGAAACGGGAGCCTTTAGGAATACATTCTTCTTTTCGGAAAACATCATTCGCTTACAAGCCCAGGCCACTGTACAGCGCCTCAAACGCACAAAAGATAGGCAGCGGCATACACTGCAAAGAAAAAAACCCAATAATAATAATAATATTAAAAGATGTGCCTTTTAACATCCCTGCCACCTCTCTTGCACTGAATGTTGTTACTATGACAATAACCCACTGATGACATCAATAGGGCACACCTGAAATTACACACACCTGTTAAGGATACTGAGCATCAAGACAAGGGACATACAAGGGCAAAAAAAAAAAAAAAAAAAAGCTCTCTTATGCTTATTCACAGTAGCACAAAGCCCAAGGACAGCACAAGGACAGAAAGAAGAAGAAAGAAAAAAAAATAATACACCAAATAGTAAAAACACTGCTTTGAATACATTATTAGGAGTGAATGAGTCAGTCGGGCTGACAGGACAAGGAACACAAGCTGCTGTACGGTGCGTGTGGAGCCAGAAGTGGTGCTGCCACGGCAACCACATCCCCCTGGCGCTGATGGGAGACCAACCTGGAGAGCAGGAGCAGAGGATACTGACAAAACACTATCTCTATCTCTGTCTCTCTCCCTAAGACTCGTACAAAAAAAAAAAGTCACGGTCGAGCACCTCCAATTCGTATGCCATCCATCTCTAAAATGGCTATTACTCCGCCTGTCAGACTGACCATCCAACCGCACCTTGCACACACAGCGCTCATGTCACAATGCAGTTATCAGCTGTGTGTGTGTGTGTGTGTGTATATGTGTGTGTGTGTGTGTGAGTGTGAGAGAATCGCAAAGCATGCTACAACTGAATGGTATGTATTGCTTTAATGTGTTTCTGATGCTGCTCCACAGTTGAAACAAACAATGACTAACTTGGATCTGACACACTTTGGTAAATATCCCCTAAAACCCAAAGATGAAGCAGGGATGAGTGTGTGTATGTGTGTGTGTGTGTGTGTGTGTGTGTGTGTGTGTGTGTGTGTGTGTGTGTGTGTGCGTGTGTGGGTGCCATACTAAAAAGAGCATGCGAGAGGCTGTGAATATTAGCTAGAGGAAGGGAAATGTCTCCCATTTGTCTCCATCTGCCCACTGTCTCCCCTGTCACACAAACACAGAGCTGCATCTTAATCTGCTGCCGCTCACACTGACAGCTCATCAGACACGTCCCAATCAGAGTTGAACACCTTACCAGCAATGTCAAGGAGACACACACACACACACATATAACACAGCATACTCCAAGGTTATCATAATTGACTAGATAAAATTATGGATAAGTGTTTAAAAGAAAACAAATCTATATTCAAAAAGTGTTTTAACTGTAGTGAAACTTAAAACTGTGTTTCCAAAACTGATGTAAATAAAAATAAATCTGAATTATTTTCCATTTCATTTTTTTGTTTGTTTTTTGTTTGGGTGGGGTGGGGTGGGGGGTCATTGCCTGAATGACACTGGAGCAGGAGAATCATCTAGTAAATGAGTCAGTCAAGGTCCACTAACAGCCCTTTGTCAGATAAACAGAGCTGTATTGAATTAAACAGAATTCAAGACATTTACATCCATCCAGATTCAGCTTTCTTTCATTATGCAGGCTTACACAAAACTGCAATATCTAGTACACTCTGTGCAGGCATGTCTAGTGAAAAGCAAACAAATAATATAAGGATAAAATCTGAATTTTTATGCTTGTAGAACGCAGAAAATGGGAGCTCAACCTAGACTCAAAGGTACCCAAGAAGAGAAAAAGCTATGTTTATCAGAAAACTATAATAATGCACACACACACACACACACACACACACACACACACACACAGCTAATACTGTCTCCTCTCAAGTTCAGAAAGTGACAAACAGCTACCTGCATGGCTATCCATGCTGCAGGCTGTGATCTCAGTCACAAGTTAATGCATTTTCTGGCTGCTCTCTAAACAACACACAAACAAACACACACACACACACGCCCGCTCACACACACGTTTGCACACCATCTGTCCTCCTGACACGGTTAATGGACAAACTGCAGAGGAGTGATACTTGGTGGGTGAGTTACAGAGCCCGGGGGAGCACTCTCCAAGAAGCTCCTAAAACATTCCCCAGTTTCTGCTCCATACTTAACAATTAAAAAGTCTATAACACTCTACTGCCCTCTGCTGCCTGCTCGGGGGAACTGCAGATCAATAGACGACATATAAAACACCCAAACCCCCAATTTGTCAGCCAAACGCCACATACAGAACGTGTGATGTTTCAGGGACATCAGTGCCCAACAAGTTTTGTTCAAGAGGTCTTCCCTGTACATCGGGGGGTTGACGGAAGACGCTTCAACGGAGAACACCATTTCCTATCAACTTCTGAGCTCTGCTGAATCACCACAGTAAAACACTTCCAAGGGGAATAAATACTGATAGTGCTGGGTGGTAGACTGCCAACAGGCATCTCTCTGGAGTAGTGTACGTCAGCCCAGTAAGACAAGGTGAAAAATGAGTAAATGGAGCCGCCTGAATGTAGTTCAGTTAGCGTTTCATTCGGTTAGATCAAGAAAACAATTATCATAGCTCTTATATTAATCTCTACAATATCATAAGTAAGATTGTTAAACATAGACATAACCATGAACACGTTGTCCTTATCAGTTTCCAGTAAGTTACACTTGTGTTGCCTATGCTTTTTTTTGACAAAAGACAGAATACTTCTGAACCAACAGACAGAAAACATAACCTTTGTTTTAATGTCCAGCATCAGTGTAAAGCATGTTTTGCTTTCCCTCGGTATCACTGCCTGTGAATGTAGTGAAATCTCAATTTTCCTATATCCCCCCCTCCCCACCCATCTCCTCCTCCTCCTCCTCCTCCTCCTCCTCCTCTCCAGCATCACATCTCAGTTCAGCAGACCAGAGGCACACTGGGCCTGAACCGATCACGTTGCAGAACTGGCTGTCACAATCGCATCACAGAGGCGGTTCCCTCACCCGTGTGGCGTTTCAGTTGCTGGTCGGGTAATCAAGGTGCTCCTTCTGTGCAAATGATGTCATAGCGCTGCCGTACCCTTGACCAATCACACGCTGTATTGTTACATCTCATCAACCAGTAGGGCTGCAGAATTCGCTAGAGTCCTGCCCGACATCTGAGGGCTGATGCATGGAGGAAAACAGTAGACACACTATGGACATCTAGTAAATGACATGAAAGTTTGCTTTTGTTTATTTTCCTTCATTGCTTTTCCTGCTGTATGTATCCCTGGGTTTGGTGTGTGTGACTTTCCCAATTTTGCAAATTGGTCACTTCCAGTTTGTTTCGGGGCTTGGATGGCCTCAGTCTGTCACTCAGTGCTGTGTTTTTCGATGGGCGCTCTCTGGGGTGGTGATGATGTGAGTGGAACCAATTCTAGTTAGGATGATGACCAGGGTTTTTAGGAGGTTGCAATCTCGCCCCCTAGGTGGCGCCATCCCTTCTGCTGTGTCTCCAGAGGAGGCAGATAGTCTAGGGAACACAGAGACAGATCAGGGGAGTGAAGCTGAGTGACTTGTTCTCTTTACGTGTCGTGTAAGTTGAAAACGCACAATACAACGCAGCTCTGTAAGATGTTAATATGTCTCAGAGACAATGCAAGTGAGACAAATTCCTGTACATTTCCTGTGCTTCATTTAGAGCTTTTCATTCTGCTTTTTGTCACTCTGAAGTTTTCAAGTCGATGCCTTTTATCTGTATGCTGCTTCTGTCCCCAGCCTTTGCAATTCAGAGTTGTTCATTATCTCTCTCTGCTGAACATAATGTCGTTACTGTTCCTGTTACTCCCAAGGTTGTTCATTTATTCTCATGCCTTGCAGTCATTTGTTCACATGCTTTTATAGCTGCTCTCAGGGTGTCTGTTATGAGGCAAATAGCTCTCAACTTCTACAGTTTGACTACTGCAAATGGCATTGATAGTGAATAACACGGTGATACTGTTTGTACTTCAGTTTGACTGCTCTTCACCGTTGGCCTTGAAAGTGCATTTACTTTGCCCTGTTTTATGTGATATACTGTGAGGCCAGGGTGACTGTCAAAGGAATGCAACCTCTTTTCTGCTTTGTTACTTCCTGTTGACTTTGTTCAAAGGCTCATAATGCAGAGGCTCATAGAAAAGCTGCATGGAAAAGACAATAAAGCAATTCGGTTGAGACTGCAACCTTTGTATTGTACAGTTAATGTCACTGAGCACAGGTTACATATGAGCTAGTAAAAGCTTCACACAGGCTTCTGTCTTTTAAACTGTGTTTTCCATAAAATGACAGTGTAACTGTGACGAGGACCAGGTGGTGGAGAGTGTTACATATTTGTCTATTGAAAATATCTGAAATACATTACTCTATTTGTAGTAGGTTATTTCTTACTTCACCATTTAAACTCTGGTTAATTCTCCACCTTATTTTAGTGTTTACTCACAAACGTTTTTAATCTGCACACCTTGCTCATCTATAGAGACATTTTTCTCTCATCCCACGATACATATCTGTCTATTGCACAGCCCTTGTGAGCAGTGTGTTTTACAAAGTTACCCAAAAAACACGACTTGTGTCTCTGATTTTTTCACCAGCAATTTCATCTACACACAGCTTGTGAGCCGTGTGTGGAGTCAGCTTGTTGTTAATGATGTATTGAAACAATCGAAACCAAAGTGGTACTGAATTACATTTCCTCAGTCCAATATTTTGTAACAAGGCATTTATTACCACTGATGCTCTCATTTGTTCTCCTGCTGTGTGACAGTTGCTATTCTCTATGCCGCTACTAAAATGGAAGGGGGCGGGCTGCGTCTGTTTGGTTTGCACCACCAATTAGTTGTGTGGGTCCTCATTTTAACTTTTGGAAGAAAAAAAAAATCTATCCGGTGTAGGGAAGTCTATTTGGGCGGAGTGGCTATATAAAGTCTATGTATGATAAACACTGACAGATGGATGGTAGTTCACTTTAAATTCCCCTACCATTGTTTCCCCACACTTTCATCAAAAGCACTGTACGTCCCCACCATGTATTAGACAATGAATTTTCAATATGAATTTAATGTTACTGTATAAAGACAAAATGTACATAATTGCTGCTTACCATTGTTACTGCAGTTCTTGTTGTCTTTGTCAGATGCCTCTTCCTCAACCTAATGAGACAGAAATGAATACATGACAATCTTAAAATCCCAATTTTACACAAAAAACTCAATGCATCATGAACAGGTCAGTTTAAGTGGAAGCTAAATTTATTGTAAATATTGTGCACACTTAAACTGATACTGATTTTTTTATGTGGGCCTTTTTTTAGGTGGCTAAAATACATTTTGCTTCTGCCTCCTTCCACACTTGTTTAGCTTCTGTGCCTATACTCCTGCCTGCTTCTTCATCCCAAGTTCCTCAAGTACCTCATATAACCCCACTTAAAAAAATCCAAACTATCTTATCTGAACTAGTTTTTACACCCATTACTGGCTTTAATACATCAGCACCCTCGTGAGCTAAGTTAAGAGACTTGGCATGGACTCATGCTTCCAAGAATGGAAAAGGAAAGGAGTGGTCTGTACCTGTTTCCTCCACTTCAGCTCACAAAAGACCCGCTCGAAGCACTCGTGCATGTAGTTAAACTGTGAGAAAAAAGGCAACAACAACTTAATACAATACACTATAACTACCCAGTACAGTGATGCTGGCAAGTTACAATCACTGTTGACTTTGATTCCTCTGACTCAACTTTATTAACATGACTGGCATTCTGTTTAACTGATTGATTTAATTGTTTAATGCTGCTGACATACTAGTCCTAAGTGGAATTTTATAACATCCCATTTCAAAACCACCACAAAAATCAGTCATTGAAAAACTGCAATGGACAAGACAAAGTGCAAAAATAGAAATACTCTAAAATACAATGCAAAGCATACACTGTATAGACAAAAGTACTGGGCCACCCACACATTACACCCACAGGAGTTTTTATGACATCCCATTCTAAATCCACAGGCATTAATATGGAGTTGGTCCCCCTTTGCAGCCTCCACTCTTCTAGGAAGGCTTTCTACTGGATTTTGGAGTGTGGCAGTGGGAATTTTTGAGCCATTCATCCAGAAGAGTGTTTGTGAAGTCAGACACTGATGTTGGACAAGAGGCCCTGGCTCACAATCTCTGTTCTCGTTCATCCCAAAGGTCATGGATGGGGTTGAGGTCAGGGCTCTGTGCGGCCCAGTCAAGTTCTTCATCACCAAACTCATCCAACCATGTCTTTATGGAGCTGTTTGTGCACTGGGGCTCAGTCATGCCGGAATAGAATGGCCTTCCCCAAACTGTTAGCACAAAGTTGGAAGCAGAGAATTGTCCAAAGTGTCTTGGTAAGCTGAGGCATTAAGATTTCCCTTCACTGGAACTAAGGGGCCGAGGCCGACCCCAGAAAAAACAAGCCCATAACATTATCCCTCCCCTACCAAACTTTACACTTGGCACAATGCAGTCAGACAGGGAACACGTTTCCACGTGGCACAACGGCCGCGTGCTTTACACCGCTCCATCCGACGCTTGGCATTGTGATGTAAGGCTTGCGTGCGGCTGCTCAGCCATGGAAACCCATGTCATGAAGCTCCTGATGTTAATGCCAGAAAAGGTTTGGAGCTCTGCAGTTATTGAGTCGACAGAGTGTTGGCCACTTTTACGCACTATGCACCTCAGCACTCAGGGACCCGCTCAGTAACTTTACGTGGCTGAGTTGCTGTGGTTCCTAAACGCTTTCACTTTGCAATAACACCACTTACAGTTGATTGTGGAATATCTAGGAGGGAAGAAATTTCACCAACTGACTTGTTGCAGCAGTGGCATCCTATTGCATTACTATTACAGTACTAAGCTGGAATTCACTGAGCTCTTTAAAGCAACCTATGCTTTCACAAATGTTTGTAAAGGCGGACTGCATGGCTTGGTGCTTGAGTTTACACACCTGTGGCAAAGGGACTGAATGAAACACCTGAATTTCCCTCCAAAAATATACAGGAAGTTATCAAGAACAGATAGTAGGTCCCTCATTTTTCACTAAAATTACACACATGTGACTGAACCCGAGGAGAACCCAAACATAACTTCTAAATTTTTGTCTGAACCCGTCCATATAGTGTATCAGAAAGAACTGCAGACTGTACTCACATATGGAGTAAAGATCTTGACCCAGCGAGGTTTCTTCTCTCCCCTGGCGTACTCAAAGCAGAAGGCCATGCCCTCCTCGTCAGTATCCCAGCGCTGCATCTCGCCCCACTCAAAAGCTATCACCTGGTTCTGAAGGCGGGACAGAGTTGACACAGCATGCTTTATACAAAAGACTTAGTGAGACTACATGATTAAGCAACGCAAATATGTGCTATACATATCTTTGCAGACTTAGGCATGTGACCTCCGTGGTTTTGTTTAACATCTATTCTCATACCTTTGCACTCTTAAATCAGCAAATACTAAACACACACCTCCAGTGTGCCGTCCTCGGTGCAAGCGTGAAGCTTGAAGTGATGGATGCTGATAGCTGTGATAACGTGTCCCTTCCTTCTGGAGTCGCAGGAGCAGTGGGGAAACATCACCTCATTGTAGCCTTCACACGACCGCAAGAGGTTCAGGTACTAAGAGACATAAGAGTGTGAAAGCAAAACACACATAAGGGCTGCCTTTCCATTTATTTAGCTGTGGAGGCTCTCAATTACAAGTACACTGATAAAAACAAAAAACAAATTCCACAGAAAACTGACATACCAACAAATTCACTCTCGTTCAAACAAGGCACTTTAATCAGTAAAGTCTAAAAGTGTCAAAGATTTTTTTGTTAAATAATGCAATTAATGGCTTTGATCCTGAAATGTAAAAACCTTTCTGATTATTTTATCCATTTTTATTTGGTAACACATTGGTTATGGTTGTGGTAGTGAGGCTAGAAATGCAGTCATTCCAATCCCCTGCCTGAACAAAGACTGGACTGTGGGACTAACCGTTGCCATCTTGCGCTGCTCTGCCAGTTTCTGCAGCTGGTAGGATTTGTCCTCTGTTTTTATGAATCCCTTCTTCACATCATCCAGTGCCTAGACAGACACAGGGGAAGGGCGGGTGGGTCGGGAAAAAGCATGTAGGGATGAATCAATGACACTTTTTCCAATACAGACAATTTTTAACTATAAAACAGATGCACAGATGAGATCCATTAATTTTAATAAAAGAGAACTTAAACTTTTATTGTTGAACAAAAACAATTTAAATAAAAAATCAGTTCCATAGTTTTGTCACTGAGATTAAATATAAAGATACTGTACGTTCTTCGGGAAACTGAAATCACTAAAATATCCAAAGAATCTCCAGTATATCATTTACCAAAGTATTCTGGGTTGTGGTCTTTTCATGTTTGCAAGGTGGTGAAGCATCTATTTGTGCTGACATTGCAAAGGGAAACCATCTTTCATTTGGCTTGTTGAACTGTGCAGCCCTGAAATGTCTGTGGTCGTAAGGTGATTGCCTCTAGGCTATAGCTACTGTTATGTCTATTGTTAAGTGCATTTGCATTGGAAAATTGGTTTGTCAAGCTCACACTTCTCCACAATTCAAATAGCTTGTGGAAGCATTTTGCATTGCATTCAAATTCCCTGGTTTGCTGATGACATGAGTGGTGGCATTTAACAGCAGTCGACTGTTTGATTTAGGTTCTGCATATACAGTGGCTGGCTGGACTTATTTTTTGTAAGTGAGCTGAATCTTTTGTAGGCCACACTGGCATATATTAAAAGGTGACGTCCATGTCCACTGTGGCAATCAGAAAAAGAAACTTTCTGCATTTCTTACTGAAACACTGGCAAGCAATTTAACTCCAGCTGATCTAGTTTCCACCTCTTTGAATGTCATAGTATGCTGGGATGGCAGCCTTACTACAGATAAGAAAAAGTTAACAATGGTTCTATCTCTGGTATAACCACAGACTCCCCTGGAGGCTATGATAGAGAAGATGACAACACGTGGACTGCTCTATCAAATTCACGGGCTGTCAAAGGGGTTTCAGTAAACATCTCACCCTGCTGTGATGCTCCACTGAAAACTTTGAGGAAATCATCTTTACCATCTGCATATAGATTCCACAGCGATTACATTCCTGTGCTTGTGTCTAAACTGAGGTCTAACTTTGGCATGTGACATTGTTTTGCTACTGCTTACTGTATCGTGCTTTTCATTTCGTGCTTTGCTGATTCCAAGAATAAATTCTCTTACTGGATCAAGTTGTGCTCAATACAAAATCAATTCAATATGAAAAAAATCAGGCTGTTTTGCTTCACTTTGCACATTGAGCTCCTTGCTGTGGCACAAAATTTACAGCTTGGCAGATGACTAAGCAGCATGAGTGTGACAGTGAAAAGGTACTTTGTGACAGTAATGTGCCTTATGTGTTGGTTACCTGCGTAAAAACAACAGGTACACACTGAGCCTGGATAAATATATGCTTACAAGTATGTTCAATAACTAATTCAATAATGTTTTCATGACGAGGGCAGAGAATTTCCATGCCCAGAAAGGGGGACTGCTGTTGTTAATGTTCAGAAAAGATTCCTGTACACTTCTAATTTTCTGTTAAATTCCTTTCAAGTCTATTACTGTTAGAACATAATGACATTTAAATGATATTTCAGAAACTCTGTTATTGTTATTACCTGGTGGAAGCAGTAGTGCAGGGCCAGCGGGTTGTCTCTGAGCAGCTCCTCCTCCTGGGAGCTGAACAGCCATTTGCGGAGAGCCAGGCATGTCCCCGGCACTGCTGATGTGTAGTTCTGCACATAAAGCTTGTGGGGGAACTCGTTGGGTGCCAGCTTCCGCACTGGAAAAGAGAAAGGCAACAACGAGAAAGATGGGGAGGGGGACGAAGAGCAGGGGAAAAACAGTTGAGTTATTAACGGTGAATCAGTCACTGCGTACCGATTAAATGACCTTATTGTCCAAGGGTACACACATAGCCTCAGGTGCAATGACTTAAATAAACCACTAACAAAGTTCTCTGTTCAAATAATAATAACTTTTCGTTTTTGTTTTGTAATGGAACTAACTGTACATATGACAGCATGTGAGAAACTCATGGAAAC
This sequence comes from Myripristis murdjan, assembly GCF_902150065.1. Taxonomy (NCBI): domain Eukaryota; kingdom Metazoa; phylum Chordata; class Actinopteri; order Holocentriformes; family Holocentridae; genus Myripristis; species Myripristis murdjan. Next base: position 13,529,432 of record NC_043990.1, read on the forward strand.
AAGACAAGTTTACAGTCCTTACCAAAGGAGTGGTTGATAACCTCAAAAAGGGCAAAGTAGCTGGCCATAATACTGTCCATTCCAACCTTCATCACCAAGGCCTACAGAAAGACGAAGAGTAGAAATTAACAATGGAGATGGCTATTAAAACCAACAAATGAATAGATTCAGAGATGACGCCAGGAATCTCTATTGAATCATTTCATCAAATTACTTAATTCTTTCAAAATATTTTAATAAGTACACATTTACAATATAACGTATTTATTCCTCTTCTCTTTAATGAGGTCGTCTCTTGAAATACTGTCTCCTTTACAAGAGACACAACTGGCCAAATTGGCAACAGCTGATGATCAAAACATACATATACATTCCACAAACTAAGGTTTCTCAAAATTATATGAGTAATGTAAGACTAGATATCGTCTAGGATTTTTGATACTGTGATATTGTGATATGATAAAAAAAAATGTTCTGTTTTCCTGGTTTTATAGGCTGCATTACAGTAAAGGGATGCAATTTTCTTTTGTAGGTGTTCATTATTTGCCTCCACCTGCATGATCATCATATCTGGAAATTACTGATGACTGTTTATCAAACAGCTCACTGTGTAAATAGCTTGTGAAAGCAGCAGTAGTCATCTGTACAATATTATAACAACATAAATACTAAGGTATTAGGTCAAAAATATCATCATATTAGAAAATGGTCCATATTGTCCACCCCTAAAATTTCATAAAAGAATAATACTGATATCCTAGGTGCCATAGTCCAGGGTGAGCATTGATTCAGATGTCAAATGAATGCAGCGATATGTATGTATTTGTATGACAATATATTCCTTCCTGTTTGTCATGTGACATACCTGGTAGACTTGGTCCGTGGTGCTATTCTTGCGGACTCTGACAGAGATGGTGGTCTTGTCTGGCAGAGCTATCCGCAGTTCAACATCTGTCACGCCGTTGTAGTTCTGCACAGCAAAGCAAAATATAATAACAGCTACAGAAACATATTAACAGAGTGTGGGGAATACAGGTGAAACCAAATATTTACAACAAAGTACTTCTGGATTGTCAAAAACGTTCATTTCCAAAAACACAAATGATTTTTCTGTCTTTTTTGAAAGAGAGCGATATTTCAGACATTTATAAAAAGAAATCCAGGTGCTGAATAGATTCCCTGGCTTACAAGCTGCACTTTAGAAGAAAACAATGCTTTGACTTTAACTAACCACAAAAAAAAAAAAAAAATCAGATAACTGTGACAAATCTATTACAAACCATATAGCAACAGCAGTAACCATTTCACAAAGACAATGTTGTGCAATTTCAGAACAGTGAGCAAAATGCACCACAGTGACAAATGACGTGCATACCTCATCTGATTCAGAGAGGAACTCCTGCATTATGTCACTCTCACCAATCACCCGCACAGAGCACACTAAAGACACAGGCAGAGAACGATGGAGAGACAGAGGGGAGAGGTCAGAAAAAGCAATTAAAGAAAGGGGAACAAAATGTCACAGTATCTGTACAGCCTGTGCTCAAGTCTAGCTTCTCTTGGTTATTTTGTTTAAGTCTGACAGGGTGTGCACACGTTCTAGATTAGCAGTGTCAAACTCAATCGTTAAATGGACCAAATTTTTTTAAAAATCACAACTAATTCAAATTCGCGCCTATATTTACTGAATGCCTTTAACCCAACGTTGTCCTTCTTTTGATCAAAATATGTCCTCTGTAAAAATAATGATTCATACACAAGTATGAATTTTACTTGAATGATTCTGCCCCCAAAATGTCTTTCTAGAGAACAAAAAGAGGACATCTAAAACCAAACTGATTAGAGTGGAAAATTACATGAAGGAGGTACACCGCATCACTCCTTTTTTCTGGCATAATGTATCTGCCTACTCCAAATCCTTTAGAATGACAAGTAGTTTCCTCAAATACAATGAAAAATAACCAGAATAAATCTATAATCATACATGTTTTTACTTAAAAACTTAATGTTTTATGTTTTTACATGAGTAATTTGACTAAACTATGGTGTCAAAGGAGAAGGAGGTAGAGGCACACAGGTATTTTGCTGTGTTAATGGCAGAGGACACTGCAGTGCATGTTGGGGTTTGTAGTATCTGCGTTATGGGCAATATGGAACTGGGCCATATGCCAATGCTGTTGGTTTTCCAGCCAACAGCAGTGTTCCCTGAATTCACAGAAAATCAAAAGTCATCTCACGGGCAAGGTGTAATTGTGCCACAGACCTGATCTGGCCCACAGGCCTTGAGTTTGACATATGTGTTGTTGACACTCCAGTCCACTCACACAGAAACTGTATTTCATCAGATGTGAGACTCCAGATTCCCCTTCTTCACGTGATTGTGACATACTTGCTCTCACTTCTTCAAACTGTGATTTATGGACTTCTGCTTGGTGCATTTTACAAATTCTTTCTCCTACGCTGTAGGCAATCACGCTGTTTATGCTCTTCTCCATACAAAATAAATAAGACAAATAAAATAAGTTCTACCTCTCTCAAGGTACTCCTCAAGGCCTCTACGCCGAGCATCCAGCTGCTGTTCAGAGAGAGAGAAGGGCCATTTGCCAGGCAGCTTGGGGAAGCCGTAGGTGGAAAACTCCCTCTTTAGGTTTTGATGCAGGATGGCAAACTCACGGTAGCGCTTTGAGCACAGCTGTCTGCCTGACATGTACACGTTATACACCTATTGCCAAAGACAAAACAGAGGAAATGAAAAGTTTGCATAAAAGCTTGAACTTGGGCAACATCTATGTAGAACTACTTTGATCCTGGACAGTATTTACAAAAGTTATAATTATGCCACAAAAAGCATCTCTGCGGATATTTACCACCACTATAATGAAGCAATTCTGAGGTTAGCCACAACTTGAAGCTTGTGAGAAACAAACAGAAAACTCATTTGTCAATTCAGTACTCACCACAAACCTCTCGGAGTGCTGCTCAACATGTTTGTAGGTGGGGATGGATATGGGCACGGCCTGCTTGTCACTGTAGTCATAGTTGGGCTGGACCGAGCCATCCTCCCCTCCTTCTAATCCGTCAGCTTCCTGCGGCGGCACAGATAGCACAGCTAGGACCAGCTCCCTCTCCCCGGCTCGGATCAGGTCCACCACCTGCTTATGGGTGGCACCCTCAACACTCACCCCATTCCTGGAAGGAGAGGAAGAGCAAGGGAAAAGGAAAGGAGAAATGGAGAGAAAGATACTCAGCTTAAAACTTTGTAATTTAATCTCATGTTTTTTTCATGCATTACCAGGCTACTTTAAAGACATTGCTTCTAAGTTTTCAGGTGGTTGTTTGCTTGAGTGCACTGCCTCCAATCAGTTTGTCCAAATCTAGGCCTAACCACTGATCATCTTTCGCTACACAACTGTTGCACAGACCTGATTAGCTAAACCCACTGGAGGAGCTTTAGAGGCTTCAGATTTTAAAGCTGCTGTGGTGGGGACAAATCACTGTTCTGACAATTATTACCATCTTGTGCACAATGAGGGAATATTATGACCTTTTAACCTCTACAAAAACAGGCCTTTTTAACAGTGTTCAGCACAGCAGATGACGGATGCTCTAGGCACTGAGCAAAAACACATTTGACCCAAAGAACAGCAGAGTTTGGGCCTCCACCATCAGTCTTGAGTGAAAAGGATAGGTTACATGATGAATTTCCACAAAGGTATGTATCAGGCTAATACTTCAAAATCCATGACATTTTATTTATATTTCAATATGTTAAATGTTTTCAACTATATCTCAGGTAGACAAAAAGAGCCATATTGATTTTAAATTATATGATTATGCTACATTTGCTCTGTGTCACAATGTTGCCTATGTCCATTCTGTACCTTGCACTCTTTTGGTGGGTGGTAACTTCAGTGTCCTGCACAAACAAGATCCTAAAAACCAGATCCAAGCAGCACTCATTTGCATTATTCTTTCTTTATTTTTATTTTAGATGGGCAGCATGTCTGTCACCACATGTTTCTCCTACAAAAGTCTTCATCAAACACAGAGCAGCTGTAGATGCTTCTGGAGAGCTGAGCATGCTGTTAGCTGTTCTATAATATGTTGTTAGTGAGTGATAAACTTGACGCTATGCTGGGTTTGCCCGAGTAATGATAACAGTTCTCTTGTCTCTCTATGACCACAAGTCTTTCCTTTAGTGCCACAAAATGCCTCCCTGCTTAGCTTACTTTGCTGAGGCCAGATGGCAGGAGCATCAGGTGTCTCTGCTAATCTTCCTCTGAGAGCCAAGGGGACAGAGGGGGGAAAGGAGGGGATGAGCAAGAGTGCAAGCAAAAGTCTGTCAACCATACGCTATGTCTCCACTGATGTTTATTAATTAATGTCAGTGTAACACCTCACATGAAAGAGAAAGTGAGACAGACGGGTGAGGCGAGGGTAGAAGAAAGTGAAGTCTGCAATGACAGACAGTGGGAGAAAGATAGGGGGAGCCTGCGCATCTTGAGGACAGGGGGTGACATGGGGACATTCCTCTGGATTGTTGAACTGAACAGAAACGGGGTGGGTTAGAGAAAGGTGGAGATAAAGGGAGATGTATTGTTCTCATCGCTGCTCTGATCTCATCATCCTCCTATTTGCCAAAACAAAACACAGGGATCTCTGCCAGAATGCTTTCTCTTCTGGTTATCAGCAACAAAAGGGGGGTGGTAGGATATTAATTAGGCTGATGAAATAGAGATATTGCCACTGAGGACCACCATTTGAAAACACACAACATTGTGCTTTGTAAATACACAGAATCACAACATTCATTTTAATTAATCCTGAAGGTGAGTTTCTAAACAAGCAGTTGTGCACAGATGCCACAATGACAGGACTCAATAGTGACGTAAATCTGCAAGGAATGGCGTTGGACTAGATAGTTATCACCAGTCAAGTTGGGATGATTCAGTTTCCTCATCGATAAAACTTTTGAGTCTGACACATGCTGACACATGTGCGGTGCCTCACTAGATGACTACACTTCAGTTTCTGGTTTTGGATCTTGAGTTAAGATCTTAAAAAGAAAAAAGAAAAAAAGAAAAGGTCATGCTGGTTAATAAGTCACATGGAAAGACTGATCATGTCATATGACCAGAGAGGTTTAGCACCTTAAATGGAGGAAACTCTAGTAGGAGAAACCCTTTTTTTGATGCCTCAGCAAGTAAGGTTTTCCAGCCAGCAGCAGTGTTCCCTGTTTTCTCTGTCTCTTCTCCCTTCTTAAGTTTTCTGTCGAGTTATTTTCACAGTGACAACCTGGCCTTTATTCAAAACTCAATCTTTATCCCCACAGCTCAAGCTTTGCCCTGACCTACACTTTTATGATGATTTAGGTTGCAATAGCATTTTGTATGTATAATTTTGTATGTTAATAATTAACTCTTTATGTACCTTCCAGCATTTGGTCTAACACCAGGACTTATGAGACAGTAGCATCACTCAGTTTACCTGTGTGTAACTCCTTGCAATCTTAATTCTGATATTTTTGTTACGGGGCTTTAAGGGTTTTGTTAAAGTACTAAAAAGGTATGAACAGTTCAGTCTCTCTCTCACTCCCCTGAGTGGTTTTGATTAAAATAGGATTTTCCTGACATGAGCCACTGGGCTTATGAAAACAGAGTACTTTTAGAGCATGTCTCTAGGGGCCAGCCACAGCCATGACCATCAACTCCACCCAAACACACCGACATGAAGGAGGACATAAACAATGGGCAACACTAAAAGCCGCCACAGGTAAATGTCATGCCTGACGGAGGGGCTTTTTTTTTGAGAAGTTCGAGTTGTCTGTTGCCCAGCGAAGAAACACAGTGATGTTACACTTGGTGACAATATTTGCATGCCTTTGGGCAGGGTCAAAAGACGCATCCTAACTGTGACTGCACGGTAATTTAAAGTCAACAACAATACTGTATGAGTTTAAGTCCGACCAACCCTGCTCGAGGCAGTCACTGCGCAAACAGGGCTAGCTAACAACACGGTAGCAACCTAGCTAACTGGAGCTAATCAGCATGCATAGCCTGTTGTCCAACTTATGCAAGCTGATTATCTTGCTAAAATAAGTCGCCTGGTGGTGGACGTTACCTCGCATTGAACATGCTGGACACATAACCAGCCAGGTAGGTTAGTGACTGAGCATTCCTGTTATCTTCCTAGACAAGTGACGTTTGTGTTATACACGGCCAACACATGTCTGTAATCGCAGAGGATTGACAGAGGGCTAAAGTGGCTAACGTTAGCTTTCCGTTGGCTAGCGTCAACTGGTGAAGTAACGAAAGCTGACTTACACCTCTAGGATCCTGTCACCCTTAGATATGCCAGCTCGATCAGCCGCTCCTCCGGGTAAAACAGCGCTGACATGCTGGAGGGGAGCGTACAATTCCCCATTGATGCTTCGCAGTTGTCCTCCTTCGCTGACTTGACCGCGGACGTTGAACCCGTAGCCGGACTCCGACTTGACGATCCTCACCACCCGCGGACCGGACGTCACCGTGGTTGTGTTGTGGCCCGCGGTGCCGACTGCCGAGCCCACGACGGGTCCGTTACGGGATGCCGAAGGTAGAGCCGACCGAGTTTCATCGCCTTCTACATCCGCCATCTTATACACAGGCCCTACCCCCCTCCAGTCGGTGTTTTCTAGCAAATTCAAAACAACACCGCTCTCTGTCCCCTCGGCAGCTCCTACCAGACCGACTCCGCTGCTGCTGCTGACCCGCCCCCTCCGCCGCGTCACGAGACACCGCCGCTCTCCAGGGTTGCCAGGTCAGACTAAAAGCGTTGGAAATCCGCACCGAGAGCAACCAAACCGACTCCGACATTTACATCCCGCACCTGCACTTAGCTGTTTGACACACTTTTTAAATTTTACTTTATCTCACACTTACTCTTGCTTTAATTCATTTATTATTCTTACTGTATTTCACTCTCTTGCTTCATGTCACATTTTCCTTTAACTTTTGCTGAGTCTTTTGCACTTACACTACTCACAAAAAGTTAGGGATATTTGGCTTTTGGGTGAAATTTATGGAAAATATAAAATGTTCAAGTTACAGTGATATTATATCATGAAAGTAGGGCATTTAAGTAGAAGCATGCACTGGTGATTTCCTCATCTCAAACAATTTCTTGAAACAAAAGCCAACAACAGTGGTGGATATACCACAACAAAAAATGTCAGTGTCAATAACTTGTCATGTGCCCTTGAGCATCAATTACAGCTTGACGACGTCTCATGCTGTTCACAAGTCGACTTATTGTCTGCTGAGGCATGGC